>NC_054554.1:4214000-4516500 GCF_017654505.1 Polyodon spathula
ACAATTTCTATCAACCACCCGTATTACTCTTTCCTGTCTCATTGTAACTGGAAAAAGAAAATTCTGTAATTGAGTGGTACAGAACATGTGCCCTCCCTGCTCAAAGATGACAGATGGATTATAAAAACTTCAAAGCCGAGCATTTGGAGCACCAGGGGAGAGATAGTAGGTATTTGAACTATCATTCTTTACCCAAGAGACAATGGCACTGTGACATGGCGCATACATCAAGGAATACTGCAACCAGATTGACATAATCTTTCTTTTCACTATTTAACATCCTGTTAGGAGCAAGTTACAGCCAAGCTTATTACAAGAAACTGGAACCGTTACTGCACACCTCAGTGTCTGAAAGGGTAAACATGGTGGCACCGTTCACTATAGTCAACCCGTTTCTTAAAGTCAAACCAGCAATTTAAAGGGGTGCTTACTAATGCTTTAATTTCAATTATATCACTTCTTATTAACTTAATTAACATTATTGCTGGCTACCCTTCTGGCCCTTCACTTTTTACGTTAGTTCGGGATATGCAAACATTGATAGTTTTAGCTTTGATATTGGTAATAAGAGATAAACAAAATGGATTATAAATCCTTTCTTTGCACTCAGTATTGCATCAGTATTTGCCTATTGTCCTCTCTTTACCTTAAAATAACACATTGACCTCCACAAATAATAACAACCTGTACTCACAGTGCTCTGCAAAGCAGGTGAAGAACTTTCTAATTACCCAACTGCTCATATGTCCCTCCAAACAGTGTGATTGGAGTCAATTTTGAGCAAAAGTTGGATAGCCCACAAAACACATCCAGTCTAAACCATTTTTAATATAGGCTAGTATCGCTTTAGTGTTGCCACACAACCTAATTTATATTTGTATTCAGTTAGGTGTAATACACACAAGGTTTAATTAGTAAATTGTCCTCCACCTAACATAGATTCATATTGAAGGGATACCATGCTCATTAAGATGTAACGGAACATCTTACATTGGAGGTATGATACAAGCTGTTAGAATGGTGCTCTGTCACTGCTATTGCATGGCAACTGCGCTGCAGCATGTATCAGAGCCTCAATCAATGCAAAACCAAACTACAATTAAACAGCCCTATAAATAACAGCTTTCAAATACAAAGTTGTAGCTCATGTAATATTTCCCAGTATACTGACCTGCCATCGAACTGGAGGAAAAAAGAGTTACATTAAAGGTCAATTAATAAGCTGAAACTAAATACAAAATTACATGTATTGTAAAAAAAAACAAAAACTTAATAATAGTATTACTCATATTCTTTACTTAGCAGATATTAATAAACCGTTGGTCAATTATTTTTTTTTTTTTTCTAAAGTCATGGCTTTGTAGCATGTGTGAAAGAATGCAATTTGGTCACATTCATTTACTAACTATGCTGTTTGATTAACCAGCACAAAAATGAGACTGAACCTCCATAATTAAGATCCCTTTCAAGATTACAGCCAAAAACAAAAGCTAAGAGAAAAGCAGCTTGCAGAAAAGGAAACTAAGAAAGAGAAAATAAGAAATTGCATGACCTCCTGTCCCTGACACATAAAAGCCATCCCACTACTAAATATTGTACTCAGCGGGAAAACTGACCCCAAGCGGAAGCACTAAATACAAAGTAACCATGCCGCAAAGGAGCATGCAGAGCTCACATTTAGCTCCTAGCAATAAAAGAAAACGATTCGCTTAGCCAAAGATATTCTGTTAAATCAGGATCCTAACATAACTTTCTTTACTGTATACAAAACTTCTGTTCTCAAGAACATATTGTACAGGTTTATAACAACTGCACCGCTTTATATAAAATACCCACAGCAGTGCAACACCTGATTCCAATTACAGGATGTTGCTGTAACCAATCTGCGTCACGCGAACCCCTTTTTTCTGTACAAGCCTGTGATGAATGTGAATCCACCCAGACTTTGTCAGAATATTCATTAGGTTCCAATATTTATTTTTCTTTAGCATTTTATTATAAAAAGTTAAACTTGAAACACTGTGTGATGTTAAAATATTAACGCCCTGAAGAGTAAAGCAATGAGCACACATGGAGTGAGATATCTTCCACGCAAAAACAACCAATTGAGTATAAACTACAGTCATTGTAGGATTACTGGTAATGTTTCCTTTTTTTTAATAAAAACTAGTTTCTCCCAAAGCGTTTTAAAAAACAAGCAGTCCTGGGCCAAAATTATATGAGCATGGCCATTTGTAATAGGGCCTATGGCCACCCTTGTGTCTGTAAACATTCTGGGTTAGCAGTGAAATGCTCATGGTAGGTTAAACCCCATTCCAACACAAAAACACACACCTCATAGGGATGAGTAATAATCTCTTATTCCCTAAAATAAACGTGTCATACTTGAAAACCAAATAATGCTGAGTAGAATCTCTGTGCTTGAATTTTGGAAAAAGCACTTCCAACATTTAAAAGGAAGTAGCCGCACCTTACTGGAAAGACCATCTTGAAGACAGAAGTCCAGCAGTTAGCTGGTATTGGACCATGTGCTGTATAGAGTAAGAAGATCTCAAGATGTTCTACAGCACTGCACTGCACACCACGAGCCTTTCAACTAAAAAAGATCTGATCTTCCACAATTTATATATATATATATATATATATATATATATATATATATATATATATATATATATATATATAACGAATTCCCCAAAGTAAATACTATTTAGTTCGTACTTTTTTTTCTGCGAAAAAGTATTCACGTTGTAAGTGATTTCAAAACAGTGCATGAATACATGCACTTCTGAACTAACAATGTAGGACTGCGAATTTGAATTGATGTAAAAACGCTGAATTATACATTTTTGAAGGCTACGGGTTCATGAATGGCAGCACGTTTCGTTCTGCAGCAAAGCAAGACACTTGTTGTGTGTGTATTGTGTTTGTGTCACACCAACACCACCCACCCACCCACCCACCCACACATACACGCATGCGTGCGCATGCACGCACACTCAAGCGCACTACCACACACACAATCGTATATCAGGGAAGCTGTGGTTGGGGAACCCTATTCTGCCCTTTGGGACTGGTCTATTTAAAACATCAGTAACATGTGCAGTCTAGGGTAAAGAAGCACCTGCCATCCAAGTGCATATAAAGTCTGTCTGCTTTTTGGTATGTGTTTAGTTATGTTTAGTTGTGCAGTGGTTGTGTATAAGCAATCAATGGATGACATGGTTGTGCATAATTCATGGTGTGGTTGTGTAACACATGAACAGCTGTTTGTGCTTATACATATATTTCTAATATTAAGATCTAAGATGACTGGAATAAGCTAAAAACGTGTTCATAGTCAGATCACCTTTGTAAATGAGAAACTATTATCAATTACAAGAAGGCTTGGTGATCTTGATGAATACCTTTTACTATACACTGAGAAAAAAGATGCACCAAAATGTAAATGATTTATATATACAATTGCAATATACATACTTGCTGAGAGGAGGAACATGACATTAAGAAAATATACTGTGTAACATCAAAGGTGCAACTCGTATATTCATAACCCTACTGTTTAAAGCACCTTGCAATCTTGTCACGCTCAGCAGGTATGTATAAAATTGCTTTCCAGTGGAACCCCCTAAAGATAAATACTGCCTTAAAAGAAAGGCCAGTATAGTATAACTTTTTTTTTTTTCTATAAGAACTCCTTAGTATACCTAATGATGTTCAAAACATGTCTGGGACAAAGCTCAATAGATGTACAAATATTTTTTAAATGCTGATATTTTTTACCTAACGGCTGCAAGTATTTACATTCTTGTCTGGGCAGAGCAGTGGGTGATTTTTGCTTCCACAGAGAGGCTTGTGTTAAAATCTTGGAATGATCATTTCTCATGGTGTTAGCAAAGGCAGCACTTAAAACCCAGTCAGACAGCTTTACTATCTTTCTTAGAAGTGTAAATCATTAACCCTGCTCCAAAATTCAATGGATTTTATCTTCTGTACTTACTTAGTGTAACTCAATAAAGTCAGTTTCCAGTTAGACCCAGTAACTAAACGGTTTAGCTTTTTTATATCTTGCATGTTGTTTATATTTTCCTGAAGGGTTTCGAAAGACTGTTGCACAGCTATGTAAAAATAAAAAATAAAAATCTAAATCTAAAACATGCAACCAATTCAGCCTCCATGAAGAAATTCAAAAGGCTGTGCATAAAACAAAGAGGAAGAACATAAGTCTGCGTGAGACTCGAAATAATTAAATCAAATACGCCATATTAAGAGTTTATTATTTACTATCAAAATATTGCAGTTTGTTATCAACAAGGAAGCAGAAAGCTATAAAAATTTATTCAAACAGTCCAAAGGTATGATTTGAGTTCAACGTCTTTTTATACGATCAAGCTGCCTCTCTGGTAAGGAGATGTTAATTCACAGGGCTTCATCTGTCTGAGAGCAGAAAGAAGCCAGTGCTATCATTATCAGCCAAATCAACCAGGCGTTTAATGGTGGAATCAGGAGACATTTGCTCTCCACTATCACAGTGACATCATAACTGAAAGAATCAACAGCAGACAGGGGCTGTCCACAGGGGGCAGAAAAACAATATACCAGTTAAAGATCTGGCATCTTGTAATGGAATTAAATATGCAATTTAAAATACACCACGAAAGCCCCCAGTGTGGAATGCTGATAAAACTTTGCCACTGCTTTCCAAGGCTGTATACTGCTTCAGAAACACATACAGTAGCAGCCATATTCACTTGGGTCATTGCTATCTTTTAAATGAAGCTGATGCCTACCTGCGTTGCATTTTGACAGATGATCCTCTCTGACGTTTTCAGGGCAGTGTCACGCTGCCATTTCGGCTGTTTAATGTTGTCTCTTGACAAAACTAATCACCATTTTGTTAATATCCGTTTTTAGCCTGCGAGCTCAATGAGAAACACTTACCTCCCTCAGTAACAGACCTCTCATGCAAGCACTCCTAATTTGCTCTTCTCTATCATAATGTCTAATGTCATTATTTTTATTTTACTTTTTATTTTTCATTTAATGACAGACCCTTCAAAACCCAGCCAAACTGCAGGACAAATAACATTTCACTTACCATGACACTTACATTTAATTGAAAACAGTAATGTGAGTATTTTAACCTTCGTCTGATAGAAAAAGGATAGCAAATGTCATTTAATAAACCATTCTTTTTAAAATCATTCTCAACAGACTTTAGAACAAAGTACAGGTGGTTGAACTGTTGTAAGTGATCTGCAATGTACTGTATATGTATTAAAAAAAAAAAAAAAAAAAACCCTAGATAAGATTCCCCAACAAAACTGAAACTATACTCTTTAAATCTAAGTGGCTGGGCTTATACATTGTCAAAATATTTGCAATAGAGGATTCCTAAAAGGTGAGCATGCTGTATTCTACAAAAGACTCAGCTTCCTTGTGTAACAAGTATATGTTATGAGTGCAGACAGAAAAGCTAAAATCCCCCAGGCTACAAAAACCCTGCTATTGTAGTAATAACCCATGAGACCAGTCTGGGAATGTACAGCATTCAGAAGCACTTCACATCCTATTAGAAGTTATGCCACTGATGTACAGTGCAGGTCACTTGCTTTGCAATAAGTTTAAACCTTTTTAAAAGCATGCAGAACTTGAACACAACATTTTTTCACAAGGCAAGTTTCATTAAATATCCAATTATGCAAATCAGTTCTAGGAGAGGCAGTGAATATACAATATAATGGTGTAACTATTAGTTCAATACAATATACTGCACAGGGCAGATTTACAAGGCAACGTAACTGGTACCTTTTGAGAAACCTCTTGATCTTAATCTTAAGGTCCAGCGTCCACTTTTCAGACCATCGACCGCCTTGCAAAATCAGTTTCAAAAGCAGCCAGCCCACGTAGTGTTTGCAACACATTTGTTGGCATGCATGTTATTGAACAAATGGCTGTTATGACAATAAATAACAGCATGCAAACACCCCAGTTCTGTTGAAAATATCCCACTTAAAACTGCACGCAAAAGAATAACAGACAATAACACTGTGTTTTAATCTGATACTAATGAATTGTGTTGAGTATTAAGAAACTAACATTTAAATATATATAATGTCTGCATACAATCCATATTGATAGCTTTAAGTAGAGCGAGTGAAAGTAAAACATATTTATTATAAAGTAAACATAAATCTTAACTGTGGTGTGATATTTGTTTTCTGTTCAGGAAGCTTTTAAACCCACCCATTTATCTAGATAAAATGCCATTGTGTTATCAACACATCTTGCACGACTGACACCAACCTAACCATCCTTCCATTATTACAACAAAAAAAAAAGAAGTATAAAAGTGGCAATCCAGAAAGGTAGTAAGTCCCAAACGACTGAGTTATAGTTTGTGTCTCTGAATTGGTTTGCCAGACTAATCTTTCACGTTAACACACACAAACAATTTCCCAAGAAGGAAGACATGTATGGATCATGTATTAATAGTTTATATATGATCAAGGACACTTTTTTTAAAATCTAACTTTTAGCTGATACATGAACTGGAATATACGAATAGGGTATACATTGTTAATGAGATGTGTCATCTTAATGGGAATATATTGACTAAACATTTTAACTACAACTTCAGCCCCCTCTGCAACTGTGGCATGTGTGATTTAGTAAATGGAAAGTCTCTACAGGGGAAAAAAATATCACAGTGCAGAAATTATAGAAAAAAAATTCTAAAGAAAAAAACTCACTTCAGACATTCAGCATTCTGCAGTCTTTTCAAAAGCAGCACCCGGGGTTAAAAAGGGGCAGTAGTCAATAAGCCTGACATATAATGATCTAACCAAAAACAGCAATAGGGAATTGTACAAACACACACGGAATAGCATTTAAACGAGTTGGAAATTCAATATTAAGCAAATGTAGATATAAGCCAACCAAGGATACTTCAGTAAGCACATGTATAGAAGGAACACCTGTTTCCACTCACCTGTGAACTGCATGTAAAGACTACCTGTCTGCACACTTTCAGATCGTTCCTTAAGTAAAGATGAACATAGGATGAACACCTCAGTGTCAGGGGTACCTTGTCAGCTGCATAAGGGGAAAGCTGTGTGATAGGATTAGGGAAATATTCAAGTAATTTATTGAACCCAGTTGCTCATAGCTAGCGCTTAAGAATTTTGTGAATACGCAGATGTAAATTTATCAAAGAATAGATTAATTCCCTATTAGAATTACTACACCTCTAAAATACTGACTGGTTTAGTTTGATTCTGGAATCACTGCTGTTGTCTTACCACTCTTTAGCCTTTATAAGTTTTATTACTTGAACGGAAAAATTGAAGATTCTTGTTTTTATTCGCATGACATATTTTTGAGTTATCTTCTTAAAAGGCTAGTAAAAGAAGTATTTGCTTTTCTTACTACTTCCACAAAGTATGTAAGAATGCTGCTGGGTTTAAAGCTATCCATCTTCAAACATGGTTGATTAATCTCTCTGTTATTTCTTATACATCACCTCTCAATCAATCACGGCTCTATCTTTTTTATGCACGAACAATTTCAGTTCATTGACAGAAATGATACTACATTTAATTATTCCCACAGGAGAGGTGTCTTTCATTCTTAATAAACATTTAAACAAAATAAGCTTGTTGTGTTCTTTATTATTTTTATTAAACACAATAATGTATACTCTTGACCTTGACCTTCATTTTATTTAATATAATATACTGCAGTATTACTGTAATAAACTGCGGTACAATGCATTATTTTGGACACAACTTGTTAATGCAGCACTACATGTCAATAACAGTTTACAGTCTTGGATCATACTAGATGGGGGAGGATGGTTAACTGTACATACTGAATTATAATGAATCTCCACCCTTTTCAGTGACACCATGCAAAGGAGGCCTGATTGTCTCCAGCAGCCACAAGAAAATGTCCACCAATTAAAGCTTGTGGAAGCAGCTAAGTGTGGAATAGCTGTTTGATTTGCGTTCTTTCACTGTCTCTACTTCACTGGTTCCAGATTGACTGAATTTAAGGTTGCCTGGGTAAATGTATTTTTAAAAAGTTACATATTTTATGTACAGTGTACAGACATTATAATTGGTTTCTACAAAATATAAATGTAATAAGGTATTTTGATCCAGTTGTTATCCGATCAGTAACACAACACAAAAACATAACACTGGCAATCAGATTGGGTTCTCCTTCTGATTTTGTACACATTACACTACACATTTGTGTGTGTGTGTGTGTGTGTGTGTGTGTGTGTGTGTGTGTGTGTGTGTATAAAGATGACCAGGTGTTAGCGCTGGTATTCAAAATCAACACAATCATTGCATTATATAACATAAATTGTAACACATTATTTGTGTTGCGCTGAAAATAATTTCACAAAAGATTTTCACATAAGCAAAGTACATTTTTGTGTTTTTTAATATTATCTCAGTCATTATCATTCTTCACACAAACTTGTTCTGTCTGTTCACACAATACACACACACACACACACACACACACACACACACACACACAAACCAATGCAATTGTAATATCACTTTGAATAGTGAATCATTGTGATTAGTATTATTATTATTATTATTATTATTATTATTATTATTATTATTATTATTATTTATTATTATTTAATTTGTTATCTTAAAAAAGAAAAAAAATTGTGTTAAAAATGTGATGTTATTCTGCAAGGGAAGATTGCATAACAGAACAAACTATTCTCGAAACTGCATGCTAAAAGTGTGCTATTTCAAGTTATACCTCTGCAGGTTGAGATGTGGTATACCCAAACCTATTTTTTGATAGATAGATAGATAGATAGATAGATAGATAGATAGATAGATAGATAGATAGATAGATAGATAGATCACTTACCACACTTTCATAGAAATTGCTCTGACATTATACATTATTTATTATCTGATTTATTAATTTTACTTTTGAAGGATTTTGAAAAGGATATGATCAAGTACCAGTAATTAGCACATTTGCGGCCCCCAACACAGGAACCCCGATAAGAGAGGGAGGGAGAGAAGAGAGTACAACAGCGGCTGTGGTAGAAACCTATCTTCTCCATATCAAATTACTTTATCGATTTATCATCAATAACGACTTCGTGCTTGTAGGGTACCACTTACATATCATATATGTTTTATTTCTGGAATATATAGTCTTTATAAATATCTTTGGGCACTTTTAAGTCAAGAATATATCCGACATAAACAAGCATTTTCAGAAAATAATAGGTCAAGGGAGGGCATTTTTGGTTTTGAAAAACTAGACTCTTTATCGTTCGCAATATCTAGTGAAATATAAATTGAAGAGAGCTGACAAATATGTCTACGCCCAGACACAATTACAGACATAATGCCTGCCTAACAAATACCGCTAAACAATGACAACCATTAAACATACACGATTAGTCCTTTTTCTTTTTAAAATGAATCTCAGGACATACAGTTATCTAATTACAACTTTGAAAAAGATAGCAAAACAAGTTAATACATAAATAAATAAGTACATTTGCACTATTAAATATTTCTATAGGACGTTATCCCCTTACATGTATTGTGCCATTTTAAGTTACAATCAAACAGCTTCTTAGCACAACCTGACAAAACCCATCTTCTTTAAAACCTGCATCTGTTCTCTCGGTTAACTTATATGTGGAGAGGTACCAGTATCATCTAGAATATTTTTATGATATATATATATATATATATATATATTATATATATATATATATATATATATTATATATTAACTGCAACAGATGGGCGCACTGAAATCTGGACTTTGTCTTGTATTCATCATCTAGAAAAGCTATTTTCATAAAATAGCCGGTGTGTTGTGCCCCGCCTACGACTTTATTTTTTATAATGCCCTTGTGTTACTGATAACGTTCCATGATAATAGCGAAACCATAGCTACTAGTACTAATAAGAAAACCATATACGCAGCTTTTGGTCCGATTCTGAATGTGGTTCGCTAAAAACCCCAGACTCACCCCAGCATCTGCTAAGCATGTCATTTCACATTCAGTTAATACCGCAGTCCTGGAAGCATTTTCCATTTTAATGTCCAAAATTGTTCCTTTTTTTAACCCTACAACTTTTTTTTTTTTCCTTATAGCACATACCCTGAAACATTACCCCCGCCCGAGCAGCGCTATTGTGCTATCCTGGGTCTCTATATGCTCGTTTTCCATGCGTGGTGCTTTTCCGTTGTTTTCTTGATAAAAGGTTTCAAAACCTGATATGACATTTACTTCTTAGTTGTTGAATGCCATAACGTTCTTCAAAGCATAACGCTGGGCTTCTATTCATCACACAAGAGGTCGATCACAGCACAAAATGGCAGGTCTCTCAGGCACTTCCATCTCACAAGTTTTGACACATGGCATGCACCAGCTAACTTTCCAACAATCTGCATTCAGGTTAACTGGAATCGTGAACAAAATCCCTTGAGGTATTCTGAGAAAGTTTAAGAAGAATCTTAAAGGGGAAAGTTTTTTTTGTTTGTTTGTTTTGTTTTGTTTTGTTTTTTTTGTTGTTGTTGTTTTGTTTTGCCTCCGTTCAGCTGTGCTGGCTGGGTGCACATCTTAAAGATACAGCAATGTTAAGTTATATAGATTCATGAAACCTACAACTATCTAAGAAGTAACGGTTCAAAAGACAAACAACAACAACAAAAATACGCATATAAGATTTGTTAAGTTCTACACTACAGCCCCATTCAATGGCTTCTCGGTTGCTTGCTTTATTTTTCTGCATTTCCACCCTGACAGCCCTGCATGCAAGCGTCACCGCTATGTATCTGTAATTATACTTTATTTTATTATTATTATTATTATTATTTTTAAATCACCCATGTTTTGACCGGGGGCCCAAATGCCGAATCCTCTTTGTTTTTATCAAAAATTTGACTGAAATTATGTGTTTACGTGAAGGTCTGTGGGGGGCAGGGCCCCCCCACCCCCCCCCCCCCCCCCTTAGTCTTTAGCTTTTCACTTCTTACCTTAAAAATGTAAAGCAGCTCGTAGAACAAACTCCTGCACGTAAACGAAGCGTTGCAAAAGATTGTGTTCAATGAATAATGAAGCATGTCCACATGATTGACTTCATCATTTTCTTGTGCTGAGGGGTAAACGTGTGCCTCGGACCTGTTACGATTGCCCGCTGCAGAATGCCCTTCTAACTGTACCAAACAGATCCCCAGTACACCGTGTTTAATTTCATTCTGTCTCTTTACAGGATAAACGTGTTCATTGATTCTGATTACCCAGCATCACAAGACATTCCCATCTCTCAGCTTGGTCTCCCCCTATCTGGTAGGTGAAATGCATTGTACCATTAAAAAAAGCACTCTCCATTGTCGTCTTCGGCATAATTCACAGCAGCTAGATAGGTCTTGCGGCATTTAGCTTTGATGAACCAAAAGCTCAACCCTTGATATAATAACCTAGAAAGAATAATCTCTAATCGTCCATTTCCCCCTGTGTTGCAACTTAAAAAAAAAAAAAAAAACATTTACCACAGCGCAGCTTGGTCCTGACCTTGAGCTCCTGTAAACACACTTATTAAAATCCGTCTATTCTCTTAGAGCACACTCGCATTGTCAGTCTTGTTATTCAGACACATAGCGAATCCTTTCATTTGATACCTGCCGTCTGAAATATACTCATCCCTGCTGCTTGACTAAAGATATATGATAGTTAAAATAGCTGCCCTTACCTTTTCTGAGAACTATTGCAAGTCTCTTTCCTTCCAAAAATAATTAAAAAAAAAAAAAACTCCTAGATAAATCTTTGTGGACAGCGGGTCCCAAGCATCAGTCACAGCTCCACCGTTTAAGAGAAGTAATCAGCGATAAAATGACGTTGATCTGCACTGTAACCTTGTGGCGTATTTAATGTAAATAAGCCAGTTATGTTGCCAATCGTATGCATACAAACACAATAGATCCTCAGCTGAGCGTTCTTTTTGATATTCTCTTACGAGCAAGCTTTATTCTTATATAATGCTTCGAAGGAGCGATGGTTTGAAACAATAGCAAATGCCAATCTGTTTGTTAGAATACGACTTTAATTAATCACGTAGCTGCTTATAAGATTATCACGCCGCAATAAACTTAAAATTAGAAAAAGTTTTTACTTTTTCACGGGGGCCCCCCCACCTCCCCCGCCCCCCCCACCTTCCCCCCCGCAAGAATCTTTCAACTTTTTCGCCCACAAAATTCCTAGATTGTAAAAGTTCCATACTATGTTGAAATATATATATATATAATCTAAGTCACATGGTCCATGTTTTCGACCACGAATCTCTCAAGAAACAATACCCTAACTATATTACTACAACCCAATATACCCTTTTCTCAAACCCATATATATATAAATATATAATAAAAGCTGAATAATGCAATTATAGATTCAGTGTCCCAGTTGACAAAAGCTGGTGCTTCAATAGAGTCTTTGTTATGGGATTATATAATGATTGTGGTGTAATTATGGGAAAATGATTTGGTAATAATAATTAAAAAAAAGTATCCAAATACACCAATCGGTAGCTTCTTTTAAAGAATATACCTGCATGTGGCATTAGGACAAGAATGATTTGAAAAGGCTGAGAAAGAAGAAAGACAGTGATGCGCATGATTAGCGGCAATGCAGACAGATTGATTATTCAAAATGTCGAGCCACAGGGACACTTTAAACATTGATTCCTGTAAAACGGGATTCTCAATAAATCAGGGCTGTGATTAGTTCCAGAGGGGAACGCTGACAAACATGCATTTTACTGTAATTTCCCCAGCTACACAAAGACAGTAAAATTGGACTAGCCTACACTTTGACACAAATACACAAGTATGACTTTTTTTTAAAAAATGTATTTTTGTACTATTAATAAAAAAAAATCATAATTCAACGAACAAAGGTGGTAAACAGTTAATAAAAAAAAAAATAAGCTGTTGTTTTCTCTGAAGGG
The DNA here is from genome assembly GCF_017654505.1 of Polyodon spathula. Taxonomy (NCBI): domain Eukaryota; kingdom Metazoa; phylum Chordata; class Actinopteri; order Acipenseriformes; family Polyodontidae; genus Polyodon; species Polyodon spathula. Next base: position 4,227,014 of record NC_054554.1, read on the forward strand.
GCAACTGCGATTATGTATTGTATTACGACTTATGTGCTGAAAAAAGCAGGGAACTTGAACAAAAAGGAATGGTTGAAGAGGTCATTTCAGTCAAGTCAACTTACATTGTAGTCTGCATGCTAGATAAGATGTGTGTTTCTTTTTGTTTGTGGTCGTTTCATATTAAACCTAGACCAATGTAATATGATTAGTTAAAAACCTATATGTTCTTTATGTTTTGCAAGAAGTACGTGCTATTAAAAAAAAGGCGCTCAATAAATAGTCCCTATTCAGTATGAAAATCAGATTCCCATGTTTCCATGTGTTTAGGGATTCAGCCTGCATTTTCCAGTTTGATGTGTATGAAATTCTTTTTTGAACAAATTCCAAAATAAAAGTTTGTCTCTAAAGAAATTAGCATAACCATCCCATCAATAATATCGCTATCTCTATGGGAATGATAACTGAAGCAGTAGGGGTGTCCCTTTTTTCAATTCTTCATGGATGAACTGAGTATTTTCAGTTTTCTTTTGAAATTGTTATTGCAAGTCAAGTGATTCTTTATCAGTGACAGGCCTGACAAAGACACGGGCTGGGAAAGCAGGTCAAAAGGAAGTCGCCATATGGACTGAAAATGTGCAAATGTAACAATATAGAGCTAATAATATATACAGCATATAGTCAGTTGTAACGGGATGATGTTACCCTGTCTTAACTTGTTGCTCGTGTGGAAGTAGAAATTTATTTGCGCTAAAAGAATTTGTGTTAGTTATGATAATTATGTTTTATTTTTTGTTTTTTCTATTTTTTTTTTACTTAAAAAGCGTAATTAGTTTTAATATACATATGATAAAACTGTAATTCGAAAAATAAATAATTTGTTGACTCAAACGAAAACTAATTTAAATACTTTAAATACATTTGAAAAATGTATATCTTCCAGTTCCTAACATTAATTCCGCTTCTTTAGAAGTTCTAATGCTAACTTGTTTGGTTTGGTTTGGTTTGGTTAGGTTTTTGCTTACTTAGTAAAACTTGTTATCTTGCTGTTCTGTAAGATGATGCTTGCAAAAGTACAGGTTTTCTTTCAGGGAAATTACATTGTCGTTATTGTTCAACGTAAAACCGTAAGTGTTTAATGTTATTTTAAATGAAGCCGTGATGACAGTCAGTCTAACAGACAGACAGACAGACAGACAGACAGACAGACAGACAGACAGACATAGACTGACAGACTGACTGACAGAGAGATAGACAGATAGATAATAATAAATAATAATAATAATAATAATAATAATAATAATAATAATAATAATAATAATAATCAGTGGTACTGTATGTTACAACACTGTTGCATCCCAAATCAATCTTCTAAATTAAAATCCACAGTGGCAGCTAACAAGTGGAGCCCGTTAAAGTTTACCGTGTACTGATCATCAGTTTACAAGTACATTTTGTTTTGTTTTGTTTTGTTTAAATGCTTGTTAAATGCTTTTTTTTTTTTTTTTTTTTTTTTTTTTTTTTTTTTTTACACGAAATCACATGGCTCACACGTGGAAGATTATTATGGACTGCAAACAGGTGGGTACGTTCTAACCGGTTCCACGACCGACTTGCAGTTCAATTCGTTCTATCGTGCGAAGGTGTTCTTTTTAGTTTGAAAGTATTACCGTACTATTTCAGACCTACAATAACTGATAGAAATTGTGTCCTCCCTGTTGTTGGGCGTAAGCCAAGGAAGCGTTTCAAAACAAATACCGCACTCTGTGCATGTATTATATATATCAGAGTTGTTGCTGTGTATAAAATATACATTTAAAAAATAAAATAAAACACTTTTTCACTTTTTATGCAGAGCATTTAGCTAGCGTCTCGAGATGGAAAATGTAAGCAGTCTCTTTAATCAATATCAAACAATTTCTTCCAATGCAAAACTATTTTCTTTAAAGGAAAAAAAAAAGTATGTTAGAATTGAAATGATAGCAAATTAAATGGTTATCCTTGCTGTGTATGTCCTGGACGATGTCCAAATTATACTACTTAGTACTTCCAAAACACATACTTATCATTTAATTAGGATACTTACTAGCTGCTTCCACACAAAACGTGAGCACATCCCAAGATAATCCTTTATTATCTGGCCACCAGGGGGCATTTACTCAAAACATGTACAGCGCTATACAGGTGCTCAGTTTCACACGTGCCCTTCTTAAACGTCTGCTTAACGCCCAATTTTTGATGTCTGTGGAATATTGTCTAATACGGACCAAACCGGACCTAACTGGCTGTCTCCGTTTATAAAGTCATTGACTCAAATATAGCATTCAGGTGTCTAAAATACACAAATGGAAGGCTCAGCATTTTATCCAGGAACCCCTAGTCTGTGGTAAACTTTAACAGTATAAGCTCTCATGAAACAAAGTTCACTTCATGTGTTAGTCAGAATTTCACTTCAGTGTTAGTGAAGCCTAATGTCTTGTGTCAAGGCTCCCAGTGATGCTATGTGAAGTTGTGTTTCTGTCTTGTCATTGGTTTGAGTTCTATTGGTGTTCAAACAGAAGTAAACATCAAAGTAATTCTTAAATTCATAAGCTGATAGGTGAAGCCCCAGAGGGGGTTATCAGTATGCTCTGATACTACTACCATATAACCAAACTCCACATTTCTGATATAGGGAGCTATCCATTTTTACTATTATATATCAATCGGTTTCTAATCACAATAATGGGCTGCACGCCATTCAAGACCAGCCATTAACGACCTCCATGGGAACATTAACCACCCTCAGCTATGCCTCGGACTGTTAACTATCTACAGGCACTTGTTAATGCCTGGGAATGACCTCCTCGTGGCTATTATTGGTTAATTAGAACTTTTAGACTGGCACTTTCTGTTCTTTAACTGTCCGGACACATTTCATCTTTTATTTTTTTTTTTTAACACTTAGATCATGCTGTCCTGCTGTCTCCAGTCTGTGTGTCTATCAAACCTGTCTCTGTCAGGGAGTAGCTGCAATCGATTTAATCTATTCTATGATATTTCTGAGTTAATTTTCACCCTTATTTTAGACCTTTTAGCAGTATGACTTCTGATAACACAAATAAATAACTATTGAGTTTTTACTTTGGCTAGTCTGCCAAAGGAAAAAAATATATAATAAGTGAGACAGCAGGAAATCCATCCAGTGCACCTATAGTACAATAGAACCAGCTTCCATAAGATATTCCACAAATTTCTCAAAGAAATAACATACATTGCAAAACTATCAAGGAACAATAGGTTAACTGCTCCTGTAAGAGTTTTATAGGATTCATCTTTTTTTTCTTTTTCCAGAACAAATGGGGACAGATTTGCATCAAAAGCCAAATACTGATGAACTAAATATCCATTTTGAAACTATTACATTCCACTGCACATAAAAGGCACAGTTCACAGTCTTTGAGCCAGTGTGTATGTGTGTGTGTGTGGTTAAGGTGTTGTATTTCGATAACTTACAGAAGACAGCAAGCTGTTCATTGGTAGTGTTGCTGTCAACACTCTTAACACCGCCCCTGAATGTAGTGGTTAAACTGTCCTTGTCATTATCGCTAATTGCTTGGAGGACTTCAAGATAAGATCTTTGTCAAAAGTCCATTATGCACTAGACGGTTTAGCTGAACTTACTAATCAACACCATCAGAGCCAAGAGCTGCACATGGACTGCCCCAACTGACAGTCACATGCGGTCTGGCTAATGTCTGTCCTTTTTACAGCTACTTTGTTTAGCTAGCTACATGGTGACTACAAGTAGTAAGTTAAGCCTGCCACCATAAAGAGATGTCAGAGCATCACTAGTACTGTTATAAAGTTCATTTTCACCTGTTTAGGAATTACCATAAATTAACTGTGCGCCATTTTCACTCCACTCCCAAACATTGTGGAGTTGAGGTTGATCTTTGGATTGTGTGTATTTTTAAACCTGTCAAAGTAACTTCCTTTTTTTTCTTCCTGGCTTAAGAAAGTGTGCTGCTACAAAACTGTAGTGTCAGATCTTAACAGCTTTCTGCTGCTCAACCTCTTCCAACCAGGGTGACCAGCCTAAATACATAACCAGCCCCAAGAAAGTTCATTAAGACATGAGTGAAAAGTGGATTGATGATCATAAGAAACAGCTCCCGCTATTGACATTTGTTGGCCAGTGTAAGTCATTAAGCACTAGTTTTATATGGGCACATATTGTCCTTAAACTGTCCTTTGTCTTAGTCATCAGTGTACAAGTGCAAATTAGTACATATGCATTATTAAAAGCTGCAATGTAATTTAATTTACTGTTGAATGAAAAATGTGTAATTTTCACGTACAACTACCTTGTGTGTATGTGTGTGTAACCCCCCCCCCCCACACTTTCCTTATTATAAATGCGTAAATGACCCCCCCTTCGCTGTTCCAGAATGTGACTAATTGTAAGAAGGTAAGTGCATGTTTTTATTCTTATTTTATATCAAGCCTCATTGCACAGGTGAAAAAGATCTTATTCAGAGACAATACGCCATAGGTACTGTCACCTCAGGGACATTTCCACTGCATTTTTCAAAACAGAAAGGTTATGTCATCTACATTTAAATATCTAAAAGGATTACTTTCTTCCATAGTAATATCCCTTTATAGGGGTACTGTGTTATTCCTAATGGCATTTTCTGGTGTAATTGTAATTATGATTGTTACATTAAAAAATAGTTTTGAAAAAAAAGTCGTAACTGCAGCAAGGAAATTTAAGAACCGTTGAATACATTTATGCACATAGCTCATACTTACATGGAAATACAGAATATTGAACTGTGATTGCAGTTCTTAATGCAATCACTTTTAAAAATATGTTGTTATCATCCAAAAAGTTGTTGAGTGACCTTTGTGCAATACAGTACATACAGTGACCCATTCCAGACACTTATAATGAGTATTGTTCAGCTTTTGACCCTCTCATCAACAATATGAATAAATCTGATTTATACTACAGGACACAAGGAGAGCATGGAGACCTCTGACTTTTGAGTTTGCTGTTTTATATCTAATAAGCAGTAAATGCTTGGGGCTCCATTTTAGAATAACTTAATTGGATGCTTGTAACATCCATCATACCATTGTCATCCTAGTGACCTTTCATGTAGGTTATTCATAATAAAGAACATATGAGTTTTATTTTTCACATATCTGCACCAGGTCCCTCATATTCATTACATACCATATCAAACGTATTGCCTAAACATCATAAAACACAAAATATAATAACTAGTTGCCTAAGTGATTCATAAGGAATTTGATGGAGACTGTGAAGCTCATCTGTACCTTCAAGTCACATAATTATTGCAATCCGGGCAATTATACATTTGAATGTTTCTTAAAAGTTCTCCCCTGAGCAACTGCTTGCAGGCTTGCTGACACTATACAGAAACTCCCCCATTTCGTATCCTTGTGGGTTTAGTGAATGTGCACTGAGAAAATAGTGCTCAAGGGTTCATTACAGTGTGCATTTTCATTTGTGTAATTCCTCCACTAAAAAAACAAAATACACCATGTGGATTTTAAAAATATGAAGATAAAAGGAGAAAAAAGGAATCTATTTCAAGCCATTGCTCTCTAGGATATTGAACCCATGAGATACACCATCTCGTTTACAAGGGGGTCCAGAGGGACTGCAGCCGCACACAATTATTATTTTTACATTTTAGAACAGAGAATGCTTTTCTTCATTAAATTTCGACCTTTTAAACTGAAAGGTGATGTACAGCACAACATTCAAATCTTCTAATATTCAAAATGAAGATTTAAAAATACCAAACCAAAACCGATCATCAACTGAAAATTAAACAACAGATTTCTGGACATGTGTAAACATTTCATACATAAGCGCTGGCACCATACCCGAAAACAAATCTCTGTGACGTTCAGTGACACTAAAAGTAGACCAGTGCTCCAACATGGTATCTATCAGTGTGACTCAGGAAGATTTGACCTTGTTATTTTAAAGAATGTATAACTTTGATGACATCGGGATTGCAGAGGCTTATTAACCATGCATAAATACCTACATTCATATATATTGTGCCCATATCATTTGAATGAATACACATATTGGTGACCTTCTTTCAGTTAATCTTAAGTAAGTACTGTAGATTCATCTATAGTTGCATTTACCATATTTTCAAGGCACGTGGCCTTGCTTTCTCAATTGCAATTGAAGTCTGGGATACAGTTCTTTAGCACTCAGTATCACACTCTTGTTAGCTAACAGCTAATTGCCATTGGCCTTACAGTATACACTGCACATAGGTATATCTGTATTGGTGAACATAGTGGACCTGCTTTAAATCCTAAGTGGTTATATCCTGTTTATTATCTAGGGCAACACATGATAAGTTAAAGGAAAGGGGATTTAAAAAAGGTACTTCACAGCATAAAATAAGCTTGATGATCGCACTTTTATGAGCAAGTTGTTACTTAGTGTTTTCTTGTGTCATAATCCTTAACTTTCCTAGTACAAATTAGGGGTCAGAGATAAATGCCTCTTTATAGCTTAAATCTGACGATTATATCCAGGCTAGTGATTAAGGCTTGTAGATAGTACTTCCAAAGGTGTTAACTCCATGCAAATACTTTCTCTTTTACAGCTCTTGCATTTTGTCACGTTGTGTTGAAAACACTCTGCTTTCGTACTGGTTACACATAGTGACAGCCAGAGGCAAATATGCATGTACTAATGATGTGTGGGAATAGAAAACGCATTGTGCTATTGATTTGGGTGCATAGGTGCATAATATACAATGTGACTGGTCCTAAAAAGAGTAGATATATGCTTCTCAATATATTGAGGGGCGTGGTTTTGAAACCTGTAACAATTTTTGAACCAGAATACCGATATTAAAAGTCTTCTACAATCATGGAAAAACTATTCTATTCCTCTTATTACAAATAGTATTTTGGCAAAAAAAAAATGACAGTATGTTACACTAAAATCTAACATCAAGAATGCCACATCCATCAATTTTACATGAAGAGTGACATAAGGCAGCTTAACTTATTTCAAATTCTGCTAACAGTGCTGGGTCAAAATTAAAGACACTTCAGCAAATACTGTTCACCTAAGGCTAGCTCCACATTATCTTAGGATACAGTGGAAACAGACAATGGATTTCAATTATTTGACAAGCGGCACTTTCAATATTCATTCAGATCTCTACTGTTGCATGATCTGGTCTAGCTCAAGGTTTCTACTGTTCTTCCTAAACCCCCTTTTTACTGGTCTTGGGTTGTAATCTTTGCATTCAAGCATTCCAGGAAGGCAAAGAAACAGTTCCTAATAAAGTGGGCTTCTGTGTTTGGTGAAAATACAATCTGCGTTGGTGTTTGAGTATATGTGATAACCATTAATCTGCCCCCCTGCAACACTAGTGCCCCTAGTGGACCATGGTAACTCTCAGTTATGTACATTTTAGCTGGGTTTATAAAGTCACATATCCCTAACTGTGTGCCAGGTTTTGTGCAGCACATCTTGTTTGTGCTTGCCTGACTGGATTCATTTGTATATATTTTTTTAAGTTGATATTTTTTAAGTTGATGATTGACATCAAAGTATCAATCACAGGGGCCCACCCAAAATCTCAGACTGACCTGCGGTTTTCCTTGCAGTTGAGCTGTTTCCTCGATTTATCATCATGCCAGCTAGAAGAACTACAAGTGGGTGTTACTTGTACGGTATTGTGTAGTTCAGTTCATTGCTTCATAGTCCTCTGTTTTTAGTTCGGTTCTTTTAGTGGGTTAGCTAATTCACTTCCTCCTCGCATTACAGCAATGAAGCATCAGTGAATTTAGATGGGAGCTTTTATTTTTACTGCAGGGATAGGTGATGTTTAGACCGCTGATCTTCCATTTAGTCCGACCTTGTGTTGATAGTGGGTAGTAGAAATAGCTCCTTGCTAAATGTGTGAGTATCCAGCAAATCTTTCAGCATTGATTTTTTTTTTATACCGCAGTATCACTGGAGCTATTAAAAAGGTAGTTTAGAGACTACTCCGACCAGCATGATCTGTTCTTAATATTTTAGGTGTGCTGTATAATGCAGCCTCATATACACATGTTGTTAAAGCATGGCCAGTATATATATATATATATATATATATATATATATATATATATATATATATATATATATATATATATATATATATACACACACACACACACACACACACACACACACACACACACACACACTGTACAGTACATTTGGTTGCTGTACAATACTTACTTACCTTTGATATTAAAGGGACTTTGACACTGAGCATAGTGTAACCTAGTTTCTAAAAATTGTAAAAGCAACGTGTCTCTCAAAGATGAACTGTCTACAGTACCCCTCTGAGTAAGAACACCAATTCAAAAGTCAGCTTCAATGAACCAAGCATTCTGTATGCAGTATGTATTTTTTAAGTAGCTTCCTGATTTGCATTATGCATTTATAAACAGCAGCTAAGTTATGTTTTAAGTCCACTTATTCCCCGTAATGCACATTAACTGTAAAATCTAATACAAAAGTTATGACATCCCCAGATATGCAAAGTCCCAGATGCTAGGTGAAAGAATGAACCTGTGCTGCCTCATTGCTCTCAATACATAATCCTTCATAGATTGGCATTGTTTCTTAGGGGTGACTATAGGGACCAACACTGTAAGATGATTGTATTGTTCTGACAATTAAAGACGGCATAACTATTCATCTTCTTCCTATACTTATTGAGCTGAGCTCATCTCATCTTGTTGGTTCAGAATAGAATCATTTAAAAGTATTATACATTGAGCTCTATTTTTTTTAATATGTATAAACTTTTTGGTGAAATGCTACAAATGTGGATCAACATTGAACTTCTTTAGAAATGACATACTCAGCAGAAATTCGATATCTTAAACACATTTGAATTCAAATAAATGAGTGCCAGAGGTTTACAGACAAATTAAAGAAAACATATTCAACTGAAATGTATCTACAGTTTGTAAATCCTAACTTGTAGGTACAGAGGATATGATTCCTATGCTTTCGTTGCTATTCTGCCCCTTACCAGTCAGTTCTCCATTTAACACATCATGTGGCATTCACATATAATGAAATAGTGGGGTTATTGAATGAAAGAGATAAAGCTTGCCTCTGAAAAAGAAGGCATGTTAACCAGCATGGATGAGAATCCTGATCTATATTGCTGTACCTTTAGAAATGTTTTAAAGTTAAGACAACTAATTAGAAATGAATAAACAAGGCTGAAGAAGCCCTGATAAAAGTTGGCACTGGTATTTAGGTAGCCTGCCTATTGTTAAAGTACCCAATCATTGTCTATTTTTTCTAATTTTCATTTTGATGTCTTTAAACTACCATTGCTCCACTGGTTATAGTCTCAAGTATTATAGTATGTTTGATTTTGATTATTTAATGCTAGGCTAACAGTAGGATGAGTGGGTGTTTTTCAGAATAGGTACCCACTTCCAGATTTGTCTAGTTACTCAAGGTGATTCAGGATTAAATACTACAGAAAAAAAAGTACCATCACGTGAACATTGCTTTCACAGAGGATACATATCTTAATTTTTTTTTTTGAATACGGATATAGAAAAATGGACTCATATAATATCCTTAAATTGCAGGGAATAAATATGTACAGAAAAAAGAAAACCTCTAATAGCAGTTTCACCACTGTGCTGCAGTACATAATAACTGATGACTTAATTGATGTGGCATTTCTTACAATGAAAACAACAATTATTTCAAGCATTATACAGCACTTTTACGCACAGTAAGCAACCAAAAAACAGAATGAATCAGAACCATTGGTTTTTCAATCGCGGATTGATTTCCATTATTATATAACAATATGAAAAGCAATAAAATATGCATTGGTTGTATTTCGAGGAGTTATGGCCCATTACAGGCTGTATTATGTCAATATGTGCAAACATAGAAACGCTGTGTTTGTTCAATATGAGTGCATATTACCTTTAATTTAAGGCTAAACAGAGTTTTCTTCTTTTTTTTTTATTGTTTATTTTATTAATTTTAGATAACATAAAATTGGCTGGTCATTTATATCGATAAGGAGAAATCAGAAGGATCTAAGATAATATTTACTTGAATATGGATTACAAAAGAGCAAATATAGCAAATATTATGAAAACAGCATTCCAAAATATTTTTATTATCAGTACATGTACTATAAAATCTCTATTTTTGTTTTTCGTGGGATTCCAAGCTCCATTGTTAGAGATTCCGGGCGTAGGGTAGTACAGTCACTTTACATTGCTGATTCTGTGTTTTTCTGTGATTCTGAGAGTTTATTCAAGAGGTGTCGAGACTGAGAATGCTGTGATATAAATATAACCTAATAGATGTTAGGAATTATCACTCTTCTCACGGGAAATAACCAACTGAACAAGGTGTTAAATAGCTTGTTGAAACGTGCCAATATTATAAAGGACTATGTACAATTGACCCTGACCTGAATTCAGTCTAAATTATAGCAGCTCCATAGCAGTTAAAAACTAAAGCAATGTCAGCACCATAAACTTGAATTCATGCAGGCCCCTGTCTTTTCATGGGCACAGTCTGACAGTATTAGACTGTCTCCTTGTGTGCAAGAGAACTGCAAAATGTGATCAAAAGTACTCCCAAGAAGATAATACGATAAAGTTTAACTGTAAAGTAATGTTTTATGAATACGGACCTCTATGCTAAAGAGGGTAGAACCGATGAAAACATGAGCAAGATAAACGAGAGTCATTATTTCACTGAGACACTTACATCACTGGGCGTCCAAGCAATAATCACCAACTGTACATTGACTACCTGATCTATGAGGATAGTTTGTAGAAATGATAATTAGACAATAAGTATTATCTAAGTGTCTGACATAATAATAATAATAATAATAATAATAATAATAATAATAATAATAATAATAATAATAATTATTATTATTATTATTATTATTATTATTATTATTATTATTATTATTTTTATATAGCGTCTTTCCTAGTGGACAACCATCACAAAGCGCTTTACAGAGGTAGGCTGTGAACTGTGTATTATATGCAGAGTCACTTACAATAGGACATTGATTTTAACATCTCATCCGCAGGATGGAGCACAAAGAGGTTAAGTGATTTGCTCAGGGTCACACAGTGAGTCCGTCAGTGGCAGGGGTGGGATTGATTCTGGTGACACGCCCTGGACTTTAACCACTGGACTACACCAACATAGGTATTAGTTTGTACTTGCATAGTTCCTTGCAAGTTTTAGTATATGCATTATTTTACTAAAAATCTCTGGTTGAGCCTATAAAAAGTACTGATTTTATCAATTTCAGTTGGCTAAACATAGATGTATTTTGTTACTGAAATGGTGTATACAGGATACTAATATGTACTATGTAAGTACATAACACTTACACGTTAGTAAAAACAAAATGTCCCCGACAGTTTGAAAAAACAAAAACACCCAAAATAAAGTATTTATTCTCAATCTCTGAAACTGAGGAAAATCTTGAAAAGCACACACCAGGGTCTGATGTTTTAGACTTTGAATTAGCCTTATTGATGAAGCACTCAGAATGCTCACAGTCAAGAGATCCACTCTGAAAATCTTTGCTTGTTATGTGCAAAGATGACTGGCCCACAAAACCAGTCTCTGCATTCAAATGTTTTGCTAATATGAAAAATAAAGAGACAAACTATATTTTGACTGTTTTATAAAAAAAAAAAAAAAAAAAAAAAAAAAAAAACACAACCTGACATAAAGTAATATTCATCTTCAATGAATCCAATATTCTTTGCAACGATATTAGATGGTATCTATTATGTCTTTCATTGTGTTCCCATCTGCCCTTTTCAGGATTTAAATTTTGTGCATTAGTACGTAAATGGTCTAATGCCTGTCTGTATTTAGTGGGCTACATGCCGTGAATATATTCTCTGCTTCAAGAAGTAATTGGTAATTACAATGGTCATTTAGGCAATCACTATCTCTGCTAGATTCATGTCATTCTTAAAAATAACTAGCTCTTAACCTTTGACAGAATTCTACAGAAACTGTTCATCATCGCCCACGCTTTTATTAATTTCACACATACACAAACCTGTATCAATAAAACTGATGGTTTTACATTTGTTAACTACAGCAATTTGCCTCACTCATCAAAACAGCTTAATATCAGGTAACAGTGTGCTCAAAATCTCATTAGTTTAATTTTATAAACAATTATAAAGCTACATACATAGGTAATTTGCTTTCTAACCCAAAGCTATCTGTAACTCTTTCATTACTATCAGAAACTGTTTTATTACATTTGGTGAGAAAATATTGTTTTCTGTCATTTTTGTTGTTGTTGTTAATTAACCCCTTGCATGCACATTACTCATCATGCATAATCAAAGATCATACCTAATCAAAAGTCGAACGAAAGCGGGGTGGTATATTGGCACAGCAGAAATAAACATAGACTGCAATATGATAAGACAATGTTAGCGGATATGGCTGCCTTCCACACTTAAGGCTTTTAATATGTTTATTTGAGGTTTTCAAAGTATGCCCGTGAGACCTACTGAAAATCCAGTTTAAAGTTGTGACATAACTTTCAGTGACATGCAGATGTGGTATTGCTATAAATGTGTCACAATGTGAATGGTACCTCGTAACTCATATTTATAACTATTGATGTGTACAAAATAAAATAGCAGCCAAGCAAAGGGTGCACAGTGGGGTGCATCTAGATACTCCCTGACTTCAATAACAAAAACTAAGAAACAATATGAAAAATTCATACAGCACAACACATGTCCCTAAGGACCTCTGTATCGTGACAGATAGCAAGGTTTTTGTGTAGGGTCTTGGGGCAACTAGCAGAGAATTATATTGGATTGAATTGGATTGGTTGGCTGTCGGGTTCCCATGCAGAATGGGTCCTGGTAGTCATCACAGCTAAAGCTACATACAAAAGGATAAAGAGATGTCTCCAGTGTTGAAAATCCAGGACCTTTAACCAGCCCTGTTAGATCATTAAGTGCGCCTTTCATACTGTGTTGTTTTTTTTTTTTTTAGAAACAATAAACACATTTTGCACTGGACTAAAATGTTTGAAATAACGCTTACAATACAGAACGAGGTCCAATTGAATTGTTGTTGAGCCCAGGGTAAACAAGCATGCTGATAGACATGACAGAATAGGGACATCTGTCTTTACCAGTACACACTTTATTCCAAAACTCAGAGCTATTTAAAGAGTATGCATGTCCATGAGATATCAGCATTGTGCAGAGCGAGAAAAGAATGATTTTCCTGTGATGGATGTGACAGCTCTGTGACTGATAGAACACACTAGAGCTGAAACATTTATACGTGTCAAAATGCAACACTTATACAACAGTTTACAAACATAAATTAGGAAAGAAAAACCCCAGAATTCTGATTATCAAAAACGCTTTTAATATAAAAACGACATAACCCTACCCTAACCCAATCTTTAACTGTAACCCTAACTGTAACCCTAGCACTATCCTCACCTTAACCTTTTCTGATACAATTGTGTACTTTATATATATATATATATATATATATATATATATATATATATATATATATATATATATATCCAAAAAAATGTTACCCCATTAAGTACATTGTAAGTTTGCGTAATACACATGTATTTACTAAGGAACTACTATGTAAATACACAGTAATTAGAGACACTTAATTTGAAGTGTTACCAAGTTCATGTTAGATCTATAGTGAAGCACAACCCTCTTTTATAAGTTGCTTTTTTTCTGGACAAAATCTTAGAGCAGCTGAGAAATGTCTCATTAATGAATCTCCTTTTCATTGTAGGAGACTCTAATTTTTAAAATCTAAATTGATTTTTAGAAGCTTTTTTTTTTTTTCTTCATCAGCAGATTCACAAGTTGTTTAAACACATTACAACAGAAAAAAACACAAGGTGAGTGTTGCAGTTGCAAATAAAAGCACATGATTGATAATTTGTCCACATAATAGTCTGTGCAAAAATCAGACACCAAGTCCTATCAGGCTAAGCCATTCATACACAACAATTATAACTGTTAAATGTCTGTCCTGAAAAAAATAAAATATGGAAACCCATTATATTTCATTTTATTGGCGTCTCTTAATCCAAAGCACTGGTTAGTGGGTCACAGACATTCTGACCAGGCGCCACACTATATCATGTTATTTAATCTGAAATGAATAGATAATCATTTGCTCATTCATATGTAATTACCAGTGAACTTCCAACATCCCGCAACTTGCATAGAAAATATGTACAGCCCTGCTCAAATGCGACTTGGAGTGCAATTGATTATTATTATTATTATTATTATTATTTTTACTTATTTATTTATTTATTTATTTGGTTTTTATCAAGATTCCCCACTGACTGGAGGAATATTTCAGGGACACAAATCTGCCAATTCAAACTTGCATCAAAAGTATATCTACCAGGCCTCTGAAACAGTATTTCTATGCGCCCGTTCTATGAATTGCTAAAACCAGCTTTGGCAAAAAAGAGGCAGCAACAGAAAATTCAGCTGTGGTTTTCTTTCAGCCAAAGCCCTTTTTTTTTGTGAAAAAAGTCTAGGTCTTAGCAATGTGAAAGTATAGAGAATGAGGGCGTCCATCTGGCACACAGAAAAGAAGATTCATGAGGTATGATCCAAAGCATGCTGCAAAGAGGGGGTCTTCTAAATACCTGCAAGTTACCTTATTCGACAGGATACACATGCCTGTGCAATTCAAGTATCTCCTTTTGTGCACATGGGGCATTCCAACGATTTGTTGGTAGTTAATTTATATTGTAGGCTTCATATGTTTTGTTTTCTATGATAGATGGCTATACACTTTCTGTGATTCCTAAAAAGAAGGCAGTGCTTGGAAGCATCTCCTTTTCATTGTAATTTCATTGGGATAACTTGAAGAGGGTCCTTAATTCTGGTCCTTTTACTCACTTCCAAGACACCAAGAAGATTGCTCTCCTCCTTATTAGACTGATACAGAGATCAAAGCTTGAATATCAAAATCATGTACTCTCTTAAGAGAGATCAGGCTGGTAGTCTAATTGATGAAGAAGGACGACAATCAACGGATACATTTATGTGGTGTGCTGTTTTAAGCATAATGATGCATTTCAAGCATTACAGTACTGAGCATCTAAATTGCCAAACAAGGTGCAGTGAGCAGTAAGATGGAAAATGTCATTATGCTTTCAACAACAACCCACGTAAAACCTGATGCAAATGTCTTTACATTATTTTTCATTAGAATTGCTGTGATGTTTGTTAATGTGTTTAGTGATCTACAGCAACATTATGATCTCAAAGTGTATTTTTGAAGTCATGAAATATTAACTTAGCAGAAATGCTTGGTCCGCCCATTCAAAGTCCAAAACACTTGGGCAGAAATATGACACTGAAGTTCTGCTGTACATAGATCTGTGCGATTAGTATAGACTCACAAGCTATACACTGTGGGTTTGGATCTCATGAGATTTGGCAGGGTTGAACCATGTGAGACCTTGATCAGACACCAATGCTGTAGTATTAGGGGACCATTTATGGTCCAGAACTTGACAAGGAAATTGTATTGTTGAAGGTTTATTTCCTATAATAACAGCTTTAAAAAGTGAGTTTATTCTGTGTGGCATCAATCATTTAATTGATATGCAATCATCTACTTATTGAAGTTTGGTTAAATGTTAATAATCAGTCACTAGATACAGTATACAATTGGAAATATAACTTAAATGACAAAATATCAGTATATCTCCAAAAGTTAACTAAGTATATTGACTTTGTATTAACATGTGACCAAATGGTTAATTGCATATCAATTAAATACTCGGTGTTACACAAAAAACTCCTTTTGAAGAGGATGCATGAAAACAGACAGCCAATCTGTAGCTGACATTAACTATGTTTGCACTGAAGAGTAGCTACCTTCACTAAACATCCAGTTTTATACAACAAAGCCATGCACGAACTTTCAATCTGGGATTAGTCGGATTATCCTGTGTGGATCTTCTTTTGTAAATTTGGCCAGCATTGCCCCTATCATTGGCAAAGGGAACGTAAATAGAATATGATCCTTGGGCCAAGGGATTGCCTTGTTTATTTCAAAGAAAGGCTTCAAAGAGGCCAATTCAGTCCTCCCTCCAACTCTGATGTTGCAGTTGGTTTGAAGTCTATACCACAGACCCCCAGAACCTGTGTTACAGTCAAGTCTGTTATGAGGTAATGTATTGGTTTGCCCTTCTTTAAATCAAGCAATCCATGCAGCAACACTGGTTGGTTCAGACAAGGCCTAAGGACAAAAAATACAATCCATATGACTGGCTTACAGTAGCTTAGGCAAATGAATCCATTGGGCTACCATGACAGAATGCATCCACTGATTGGGGCTGGGCTTAAATTATATCTGCACATATTTTTCAATGTAGTTATGACCACCCCTTGTTGTAAGTCTGAGCAGTAATCATAGTTGTCCAATCTCTGTTTAGAAAACCATTAGAAGTAGAAGTGAAAGGGTAGCCATTCATTGCAGGGAAAGAGACAGAGGCAGGTGGAAGTACCATTCAGAAGATAGGCAGAAGCAAGAGCCATATCACATAGTGAGTGGTCTGAGACTTTTTAAAAAGAGTGCAATATGGTACAGTTCAGTTTTTTCAGTTAAATGGATACCTACTACATAAAAACTTTAAAAGTAAAGGTTGCATCCCTGTTAGACATTTTATATATTGATGTTGATGTCAATTTGTTTCAACTCTTATCAAAAAATATAAAATAACAGAACATACATACTCACAGAGCAATGCATTGACTGTGTGTACCAGAATGTGTATGTACTGTATGTATATATCTAAAACATGATCAGAATAAAATGTGTAACATGTTAGGACAGATCACAGGTCTTATACAAGATCAAAGTTTGTGGTAAAATCAGTAGGATTGTCACAACAATCCTGATATTCATGGATTCTGTACAGGGCTAATCAATCTAATTTCAAATGGAAGATCTGTTCATTGAGAAATTCAATAACTATTCGTTGTTGTCTTGGCTGCCCATGGTGGCCAGTGTAAGTGTTTACTGAGCTTCATCTCACTTTGAAATATTTGTGAGTGATTCTGTGGGGTTGCAGGCAGCCTACCTATCTCCCATATCGAGCCAGCTGCTATATTTGTAAATCCAGGTTTCCAAGCATTACACAAAATAGGAAGGATTAAGTGTTCCGCTTGAAAACCATTGTAAATCGAGTCCACAGTGTTTATCTTTATACTTTGCATTATGCACGAAAACTGAAGAATATAGGAATTTAAAAAAGGGAGTAAACAGTAAACTGTGTATGTCAACACTATATTCTTCAATGTTTCCTGTTAATTACAAGTTTTGAAATGCACTTAAATGACTGTGCTTCTCTACCTTTTCCACTCAAAGATAGAGAACTGTGTTTTGCTCTAAGTGGTTCTGATCATATTATACACCTCTCATACCGACTTGCTAACAATAATATGGTGGTCTTTCCCCACATGGTGTACCATGTGATACATGAAGGGCTGCAATGCCAGATACCACCGAGTTATCTGGGCATTGCTATCCTGTATTGTGCTTAACCACTTGAGTGGGGCGTAGTCTGTGACAAGATCAAATGAATTTCCCAGCAGGTAGTATGGTAAAGAGTGAGTAACCCATTAAGTGGTCAAACACTCTTTTTCGACCATGGAGTAGTTGCGCTCCTGAGGGAGCATGTTTTTACTGAGTTACAGGATGGGCTGTTCTACGCCGTCTACCATAGACTGCACTCAAACCGACATCTGACACATCGGTGTGGAGGATGAATCTCTTAGTGAAGTCTGGAGTGATGAGAGTGGGGGACTGGAAGAGGCTTTGCTTAATAGTATGAAATGCCCCCCGGCATTCTACTGACCACTTAACTGAATTTGGTGCACTGCTTTTGGTGAGGTCAACTAAGGCATTAACCACTGTGGCATACTCGTGGATGAGCCTTATTTTTGGAGATTGCCCCCTCCACCAAAACCTGGACCTTGTTGACAACGGGTTTCACCCTTCCATTCCCCATTACAAATCTCAAATATTGTGTCTCTGTTTTGGTAAATGCGCATTTTCTCAAGTTAGCTGTCAGCCGGGCTACCCTTAGAGACTGAAGGACGGCCGTGATCCTAGCCAAATGCTCTCGCTAGGTGGAGCTGTAAATAACCACATCGTCAATATACGCTGCCACATATTCACGATTTGGGTGTAAAACCTGGTCCATCAGTCTCTGAAAGGCAACAAACAGTATTATTCACGACAAACAAAACAGTCACGATTTCACAGCACAGTTTCTCCTTTTGTTAACATAATTTAACCATTCACAAAGGAACAGATCACACCACTACATCACCTTAAATACCGTGACACACTGGTTAATCAATGCAACCGCTCCTCCAATCCACAGATGCCACATCATGCATGGATGTCACATCATGATAGTAGCATAATACATGAAATAGTACATTAAATACAGTGGAAAGTGCATAATACATGATAGTAGCAGGATAGTGTATTAGTGTTACATAAAAAAATATTTTCTTCTAAAAGCTTTCAGCTTTCAGAAGACAAGCAAGCTTTTTGGCCTGGTCGGTAGTATGCAAGGATGGTTAACCAAGGAAAATAAAATCAATGAAATGGTGTTGGTGCCTCATTAAGATGTCTCTCTTTTCTCATGGGCAAAAGATCAACAAATGTACCAATATAGTGCTTACCAGGCTGATGGAGGCTCAGTCCTTGAAACAATAAACTCGACACCTGCCTGCTCTGTGAATATTACAGATTCCATGGAGACCGGAATCCTCTTCCAAAGGAGAGCACAGGGTTTAGCTCCATTGACCTGGCTACTGTAACTCTGTCCTAGCTACATTAACTACTCCAGATAATGCTCAAGCAAGTCTTCAAGTCTTAATGTTACTGTAAACAGGGTACAAGATATTGCTGAGCAAAACGTGTGTCAAATAAGTAATAATATAAATAGTTCTGTCTGTTTTTCCCACTTTAAAGGTTAAATGATCACACTGGATTCTGAATAGCAGTTCCTATTTTCAAGACAAAGAGTAGCTGGACCATTTTCCCATCTCTCTTGTAAGTTGCTGCTTGCATCTCTCCACACTTAAACTTTTCATTAATCAAAGCCAAAGCTTTATTATTTTAGTAAGTGCAGCAAAGATTGCTAAATAAAAAGAGATCACTTTATTAAAAAATTGAAATGAAAATGCATTCATTGGACCTTAAAATGTTTTGATGGCTTTCCAGCAGCACATTATATTTACATAGGAATGTGTCATTACCATCAACAGCAGACCAGAAACTATTAAACTAATACAATGCAAAATTGTACAACCTTGAGAATTTGATTAAAGCTATTGTGGGTTTTAAAAATGCTCCATTCTTAGTTTAAAAGAAAAGACTGATGCATTTTTCTGCACTTATAATTCAGCTGTCAGGTTACATTGATATACTTGACTACAGAAGCTACCATTTACATATGCTATATATATATATATATATATATATATATATATATATATATATATATATATATATATATATATATACTATATATATCAAAGATATGGCAATCTATACTGAGAATTATAATTGAGGTTTGATATAAACACGTAGTTATTTGTGTTTCATTTTAAACGAGTCTCTCTAATTGTTAAAAGGCTGGAGGCATTGTTAGCCTGACAGTTTTGTGTGCTTTAGAACACTTTTAATTCCTTTTTTTTTTTATTCGAGCTGTTTCGGCTATTGTCGTTTAAAGGGCTCCGCATAATGTTTTCTTTTAAACAGCAATGTTCTTAACAGCATTTTGGTTATTCATCAGCTGATGTTCGTTATGATGTTCGTTATGCAGACGCTGTATCAGAGATTCTTTATGTGAATATCAGACGGCTCAAAATAAAGAGAGTATTTAACCCATTATTTTTTGTAACTGCTTTTTTGTACACTGTATTTAGTTTTACATGATGATCTGAATGATCTTTGCATCAAACGGTTTTTCGTGAGTGAATTCGATGAGTCAGCTTGAGTTATTCAAATGCTGTACATAAGTAAGCAAGTGTCTTAAAACCCTGTCATGCATTTCTGTCAAGGTATAAGAGATGCTGGTCTTTGGGTTATAATGGCAACTTGTACATGTTACTTTAATACACTGGGTGGTACTATAGTTTATTATTTTAAATGGAAAAGCTTTTATCATTTTGATATGGTTTAGAGCTCAATCTTGAAGACTAACAGCCCCCACTGTATACAGTATATAATCACCCTGTATATATATATATATATATATATATATATATATATATATATATATATATATATATATATGTAGAGAGAGAGAGAGAGAGAGAGAGAGAGCAAAAAAGGATAATAATGAAAAAAGTTACATAGCTTACCGATTATAAAAATAATAATATTAAAAAAAAAAAAAAAACTTTTCATCCTCAACACTGATCTTGTACCCCAAGCTGTGAAAATTACTTTTTTTTTTTTTTTTTTAACCTAGATATTTAAAAGATCAGAAATGGTAATTATAGAGTGAAGTGGGGTATTTAGGACTGTTCCTTAAAAGAATGTAAAACAGTTGGGCATGACTTACAGTAGTATAAAAGCTGAATGTATTTTGTGAATTTCATTGTTAGTCTGCCTTGTTTACAGTGACACCCCCCCCCCCCCCCCCCCACGCAATTATTATAGGGTTTCTTGAAATGTGTAAACATCATTCAGCAGACCAGTTACTTTTGCCTGCTCATGTACTGTAGCTTGACTGTAGAAGTTTTGTTTTTATTTTTAATTAAAGAAAAACAAGTTGTTTCTGAAGATAAATGTTGGCTTGGCTCTCTGAGTTTTAAGTTTGAATGCATTCTCTTCCTCAGATGTGTTTCACTTCTTGTGAACGCACTGTCCTTTCCCAGTTTCCTGTTTTACTACTTCATTTCCTGAGGATTGAAATCCCCACCTCCAGTTTATTAAAACATGCACTGTGTGAGAGACAACATTGTTTTTGTTTCCGAAACCCAAACAGGGAGCGTTTAGTAATCTTAGCTGTTTAAGGCTGGGAATGAGATGAGCTGTATTCTAGGGTATAGACAATTCTTTTTTTTTTTCTCAATGAGGCCTTTATAAAACATACGTTCTATTTTTTCATCATCTTTATTTAGTATAAATCCTTTTTCCCCACATTGATTTAAATGATGGAATTAAGTTATGTGTGTTGGCAGTATGGTGAGTTAGCGAGAAACCTTTTAAAAACATGGAGTTGTTTCTCTGGACAGTTGTTACCAGAGTCTAAATGCTGCTTCCCAATGCTATTAGACCCTATTACTTAGTAGTACATGTTTGAAAAATACTTTTTACAAACAAAAGGACATGTTTTTATATGGTTAGCAATTACTGTGTGTTCAATAAATAGCAGATGCAGTCAATTTTCTGTTTCATTATCTGTTTAAACATATTTTTACATTTAATGTGGGATATTTAACATTGCTTTATCATACCCTAGAGATATTTTACACAGTGATCTAATTAAAGTTACAATTTTGCCTAGTACCCTATTTAAAAAAATCTATATTTTCTATATAATTATGAAATTATGCATTATTTAATATATAAAACCCCAAAGCTCTGGGCGTGTAGCTGTAATTTTAATCAAAAAGAAAATGAATAGATTTCCTTTCTTCGTTCTGTTTGTGAGCTTAATTGCAGACCCGGTACATTTCTTAGATAATTTTCTGCATTTCCGACACATAAATAAAAAGCAGAATAAATTAGTATGAAAGCAGGCATGAAATCTAGTATTAAATCAGTTACATACTGCATATCAAAGTGGCTATGATTACAATAGTTTTGACCATTTCTCATTAAGCACAGTAAAAGGGGATGACAGTTTCTTAGTTTGACTCCCTTAGTGTTATGCTTAAAGTAATTCAGATATAATTAAACTTCAAGATTATAGGGATATGCATTATTTTCAGTTATGTGCCAAATAACAACAAAAACAAAACAAACAAAAAAAAAAACATTAAAATGCAAACAAGGATCTTATAACTCTGGACTGCCACAATATAATTGTGAATTTATGAATAGTGATTGATATCAGGAATAAATTATTAAACAGTGGCGTAACATAAGGGTTTTTTATATATAAAAGCATGTAAGCATGATAATTCACAAAATAATCATTAATGAGCTTATACGTAGTAGTTTGATGAAAAATAACATTCTCTTAATTGCAGATCAAACTATAGGGCCTTTGTTTTTTCAACAGAAAATCATATTTTGGTTGTGACACAGAATGCGACAAATACAGGCTCTAAATAGATATATGTACTTACTTATTGCAGCATGGTAGACTTGTGGCACTTGGCGATACAATGCGCCAAAGCGAGACATTAGTTCATTAGCCAAAGGCACCTGAATATTCTTACGATTTAGCGGTAAATGTCAGAAATAAAGTGTTATCATGTTTTGTCAATATTCTGACTTTCTATATATATATATATATATATATATATATATATATATATATATATATATATATATATATATATATATATAGATAGATATATATAGATATATATATATATATACACACACACACAAACACATGCACACACACACACGTGTTATTAAATTACATCCTTATATTCAGAAAATGCACAAAAGTAAAGCTGACTGCAAGACCATTAGTCAGAGCTGGTACAGATGTTGTGGAGATTCCCCCCATTTATTTCATAAATTATACTTGTACCTACAGTGTGATATGCATACATTTGCATTAATTACGTATCACTATTAAGGCATTATTCAAAACATGTTCTCCATTTGATCAAAAACAATTGCCTATCCTGTGTGCAAAATGAATTCAGCGATTGTTTTATGAAAGTGTATCCCTCTTGCAGTTCCTATTTATAAAACACGCCCTCAATTACAAAACCCTTGAACCAGTAAGCTGTGTCTTCGGAGAATTCATTCATTATAAGAATCAAGTGTGTGCCAACAGGAAGTGCATTTTGTGTTTTTAATGTGGTTTTCACTCGCATCAATCATTCCATGCAATTAGGCCAATTCGCTTACAATTTCTGCTGTTGCAAACTACACGATACTAAGTACACAGACAGCTGTCTTCAACAGGCTGACATAAATTAGGCAGAGATAGCACAGGACTAAATGTCACCCAGGGAAGGATAGCTGTCATTTTTTTTTCGTGGTCACATCTATTTTATTTGGCATACCCTCTCAGGCCTCAAGTGGTTATTTGTTCTCCATGGCAACTAGATTAAATTAGGTGAGTGATTATAGCTTATTAACACCAAATGCTGTTGGTATATTTTTATGATTTTGTATGTCAACAATTTTCCTTGTAGCACTCTTTATTGGAAATTGCTTTGCAAGGAGTAGGGGCCTGAAGCTTTGTTATACTACAAATATAATGATATATTAGACAATAGCTACTCAGAATTCTCCGCTGTGGCAGTTAAGTAGCTATGTCTGTGTTACTCCAGGTATATCCAGGCTACTGAATAACATTTTTTTTTTTTTTTTTTTTTTTTTTTTTACTAATAAACCCCTAAAATTAACATAACACAATTGTTGTAATGGGGTATAAGATAGGAGATTGACTTTACCACCTGATATTGACTGTTGCAGCCTTTAGCCTCAGCTCCCCTTTAATGTGATACTGGAGGCCAAAGCTATTTCTTAATCGTTATGCTGTTATTCAGCTATACCTAATTAACATAAACATTAAGAATTGTATTCCTGTTTCGCTTTATGAGTTTTTGCCTACATCCCTTTGTATTCCCCTAATTAATATCCCACTGAAGACCCACTCCTTTTAGGAAAACAATATTTGTGTATCACACCCCTGAGCCTGGCTTTAGCTCCACACATGTAAATATGCATATCAATATATGCCAATCTGTTTCCTGGTGTGCATTATAATTTATATAATGTATTTTTTATCAGTTGCTGCCCTTGATTCGGAAACTGTAAGGGCGAGTGCTTCTTTTTTCTCCAAGAACACCAACACTCTCAATCATTGACTGTGAGCAACCCTGTACAGTCAAACCTGCATCTCATGACTGCTCAGGGAACTGTCTAAAAGTAGTCTTTAGAGAGAAGTATTTTTAAATAGAGCATTGAACATTGAAAAAATATATATATATAACAGAACATTGAACACTGAAAGTGTGTATATATATATATATATATATATATATATATATATATATATATATATATATATATATATATATATATATGCGGTCTCTAAGTTCACGTCGTGGTAAACATTCTAAGGTGTGTTCTAGCTGTTGTTCAGATTCTGAACAGTTGTTAGGCAGCTGGTTTTTATGCAACACACTTACCATAAGATTACACTATGTAACACAATTTTTGTTCCTGGGTAGTAAGTGTTATTTCCTAATTGATTATGCCTCAAAAGTATAGAAAATGGCTATTATTCCCCACAAACTTTGCTTTTGTGACCAGGACAGTGATATTTTGAAATGTACCTATTTCCAATGAGAAAACGGGCGAATTTGTGTCTTTTTGTTCACATAAAGTCAGAAAAAAACAACATATGAATCCAAATTAACATGTATTTATACTAAAGTAATACAAAAATGACTACAAAAGATTTAGAAGTGAGTAGTTTTTCGAGATTTACAATTATACTGTAAATCATTTTCACGAGCCCCCAAATGTAGTCTCCCATCATGTTCTCATTATACTGTCCTTGGTAACGGTGTTCAAAGTCCAGTATATCCTGGTGGAAGCGCTCGCCTTGCTCCTCCGAGTACGCTCCCATGTTCTCCTTGAATTTATCAAGATGAGCATCAAGGATATGGACTTTGAGGGACATCCTACAGCCCATTGTGCCGTAGTTCTTCACCAGAGTCTCAACCAGCTGCACATAGTTTTCGGCCTTGTGATTGCCCAGGAAACCCCGAACCACTGCAACAAAGCTGTTCCAAGCCGCTTTCTCCTTACTAGTGAGCTTCTTGGGGAATTCATTGCCACTCCAGGAACTTCTTTATCTGTGGTACGACGAAGACACCAGCTTTGACCTTTGCCTCAGACAGCTTAGGGAAGAAGTCTTGAAGGTACTTGAAGGCTGCCGACTCCTTATCTAGAGCTCTGACAAATTGTTTCATAAGGCCTAATTTGATGTGCAGTGGTGGCATCAGCACCTTCCGGGGGTCCACCAGTGGCTCCCACTTGACGTTGTTCCTCCCCACAGAGAACTCGGTCCGCTGTGGCCATTCACGCCTGTGGTAGTGTGCCTTGGTGTCCCTGGTGTCCCAAAGGCAAAGATAGCAGGGAAACTTGGTAAAACCACCTTGGAGACCCATCAGGAATGCCACCATTTTGAACTCTCCTATGACCTCCCAGCCGTACTCATCATACTTCAAGGCGTCCATCAAGGTCCTGATGCTGTTGTAATCCTCTTTGAGGTGCACCGAGTGAGCCAGGGGAAGAGACGGGTACTTGTTACCATTATGGAGCAGCATGGCTTTGAGGCTCCTGGATGAGCTGTCAGTGAAGAGGCGCCACTCATTCTGGTTACAGGCGATTCCGATTGCCTTGAACAGACTGGTCACATTGTGGCAGAAGCAGAGCCCATCTTGACTGGTGAAGAAGCTGGAAAAAGGTTGGTGACGCTTCCTCTGATCTGCGACTTGCACACTTTCATCCAACAAGTTCCATTGCTTGAGCCTAGACGTCAAAAGCTAGGCATTGGACTTGGTGAGACCAAGATCTCTAATCAAGTCGTTGAGGTCTTTTTGGTTGGGGTAGTATGGGTTTCTCTCCTCAGCTCCACCTCTGAAATTGTCATCTGTATCTACAACGTCTTCCTCGCTCTCTGACTTGCTGCTCTCTTCTAAAGACGGCTGCACTCTCTCCGGAGGAGTGGGTACGGGGAGCTCATGGCAGTGTGGCACCGGGGCGATGGATGAAGGAAGGTCCGGATACGTGAGAGCAGGTGCATTCTTGCCAGTCCGACGTTTGGAATGGTCCACCATGCAGAAGTAGCAGTTGCTTGAGTGGTCAGTGGGTTCCCGCCAAATTCTTGGGATAGCGAACTTCATGGCTCTCTTTTCCCCTCTGTACCGTCCTACAAAAATACATTTATTTCACCCATGTGTAAGAGATTCTCTCAACATTTTTCATATATGATATATTTTTTCAATAACAATGAACATTGTAAAACATTTGAAAATTAAAAACTTTTACAATTTTAAAAATTTTAACAAATTTTATAATATAAAATTCACAGTAACAATTGTCCATCTTACCTTCCAGAGTTTTTTTGCAGTGCTCGCAGGTGAAATGAGGTGCCCAGGGTTTGTCTTGATCCCCGACAGGCATGCCAAAATATGCCTTGTAGGCCTCACACATCTTAGCAGATGCTTCCACTGAGTACTTTTTCGCTCTTGTCTTGATAAATTGGCTGCAGACATAGCAAAATGCGTCTGCTGGATGCTTGCAGCCTCTTGATGCCATCTCAGAAAAATGCAGCTATGTATCCACTTAGGTAGCTGGAACTAAACTGAACTGGTGAGCTTAAGGCCCCTGTATTTATACTACTATTTATATTACTGGAAAGTTCTAGAAAGTTCTATAAGTTACTCCAAGTTTACTCAGCACTGAATCTATCTGGAATGTTCTGGAAAATAGGTCAATTTCAAAATATCACTGTCCTGGTCACAAAAGCAAAGTTTGTGGGGAATAATAGCCATTGTCTATACTTTTGAGGCATAATCAATTAGGAAATAACACTTACTACCCAGGAACCAAAAAAATAATAATAATTTGTTACACAGTGTTATATTTTTTTAAGGAACTAAGAACGTAATTTACAAACAAGCATTTGCAACTCTCTTCCTGTTCCCAGTAGCTAGTTCATCTCAATCCTTTGTCAGGTTGGGTATTAGAAGATGCCAATGATTCAGCCTCAACAGTTTGGCTAGATAACCCATTCTATACCCTCACTATTTTTTCTCACCCTCGCAATTATGTCGCCAGCCCCTGTGATAGAGATAATTGCTGTTATGATAGTTTTCGGTACTTTTTAAAAGCCACGATAAGGGTAGCTCCATCCTAATTACAAGGGCCCAATTTTGAAGCAAGCACAAGTTTATTCTGTGAGGAACTAAACAACTTCCAGTTGTAACTGTAAAGATAAACAAAGGTCCTGATTGCTTTCTTGCTAGTTTTATGACAATATCATGATTCTATTCCTCTTAGAAAATTTGCTGTTTCCTTTACATTTGCTTCAAAATATGTCCCTTTGTGGGACCTGTCCAGCAGCCAGGATGTTTATTTGAATGATTTTCCCTAAGGAGCAAGGCTTTTGCCCCACCCTCTATATGGACAATCATCAATGTGGTCACTAGGCACATGGTCTGACTCTATTTTACTTATGTTAATAGGTCTATATGTTTAGCTCATGGGCAGTGAGTATCAAAACTTACTGTAATAATTCATTTTAATATCATATCAGCTCTGCAAGCTGGTAAAATGTATTTCAGATGGCTGAAGCATTCAAAGACCCCTCAGTGAAATGTTGAGTCCTGCTGTAATTTAGGTAAAAAGTTAACCCAACAAAAATTATTTGAAGTATTTTTTAAGCATTTGAAAAGTGTTTATTATAATTCCAAAAAAATGACTTTCCTTAGATCAAACTCTGCATCTGCTTAGCAACATGGTGTCATTTAGAACTGTGTGATTCACCACAGTCGCTCTAACATCGGATTTTAATGAATGCCTGATAGATTCCATAATGAGATTACGTAAATCTCTCAATGCTTGGCGTCTTTCCATAATTCTTTGTGACATAAAAGTTTGCTGCATCATTATCTAGACTGCTAGCTTCCTAAGCTGACCCCCCCCCCCCCCCCCCCAAAGAAAAAAAACACTGAATTACAAACTGCTGTTGAATTCACAAAAGTAACCTGCTCATTTCAAGATTTTTTATAACATCAAAGTTTATATTAGAGTGTTACTTAGATCCTACTGAGAATGTTAGCTATTTAGCAAAAGTATAAATATGTGTACTTACACATAATTACAATGTTATTATGCATATTTATAATATTAATGTGTACATTATTTTGCATGTTATAACCCTTAACCTAACCCTAACTATAACTCTAAAACCAACTCTAAACCTAATCTTAACCCCCCTAACACTACCTCTAAACATTTTCTAATGTACATGTCCCTGCACGCAAGCTGAAGTCCTCTGACTTAGGCCTGCTGGTTATACCCTAGCAGAAGCTTGCCACACTCGGAGAGCGCTCTTTTAGCTTCATGTCCCCTACACTCTGGAACTCTCTCCCTAGTGTGTGTAGCGCCCACAATCGCTCACTTCAAATCAACTCTCAAGACCCACTGTTCTCTCTTGCTTTTAATTCTCCCTAAGCCTGGTATCTGTTATTAGCTGTTGTCTAAATTGCTATTTCAGGTTTTTTACAGCATCTTATCTGTATGATTCTGCTTGACACATGCATCCACAATGTTTAGAATTCACATCCTACCTTTTATTGAATTTATTATGCCTATATTTAATGTGTTTGCATTGTTTTAATGTTGTATTTAATGTACTTTGCCCTGTATTTCACTTTATGTAATGTATTATGCATTATTCCTCACTATTTTATAAAGCGATTTGTGATGGTGGGCCACTATGAAAGGCGCTATATAAAATAAATATTGATTGATTGATGTATTTCCTATGTAACTACTGTGTAAATACACAGTAATTAGAGACTTATTGTTGGAAGGTAAGGTCTGCAGGAATTTAAGGTTTGAATTATTGATTGCAGTAGGTTAACTGATTAGTTAGTGATAAATTAGTTAACTCTCCTGAGAAAGAAGTCTTAATACCACAGTACAATCATTGGAGCAATCGCGATGTGAAGGCTGAGGAATGATAGATATCTGCTTCAGGCAAAGCTGTCATTACACCAGGTTCAATACAGATGGCAGGTGTAAAGAAACACTATATCATCGAGTGAGTTTAACCTTTTCAAAAGAGCAATGCAGTTAGGAACAAAAGAAGGTTTAAATCAACAGCTGATGTGGCAATTATTAATGTATGCCGAGGTTAAAGTTGATAGCAGGTTATTAATGTATTAAAAAAAAAATACGAAATGTGTTACAGTGCTAATTGTTAAATGGTGACTTTTTAAAACAGTGTTATTAATGATTCGTACATTTTACAGACAAAATATGAATCATTTCCTCTGTAAATTAGACTTGGTAATTCTCATGCCTTGTTTATTCAGTGCAATTCACTAATGAAAAAATGTGCTGAAGTTATTGATTCATGACCATAATTGTTTAATTATTAATCAACATAGTATTATATTAGCATTTCTAATATTGCAGATGTGCATAAAGAGGTCTTAAAAAGTCATAATGCAGGTTGTGGTTTGTTATGTGTCACTTGAAACAGAATTTCACCCAAACCACTTCAGTTGGAGAACAAACGCTGTGATGTATTTCTTATTTATATCTTCAGGTCAATACTTCAGGGGAAAGACATCTAGTTCAATACTTGGATTATTAAAAAATAATTAAAAACCTGCTGTTGTACAGTTTAACCCTTCTAGTCTTTCAAATTACACACATTAGCTGACCAGCATATTTCTGCCTCATGTTTCTCTTATGATATGTAACCCAAACAAAAAGCTTGCGTCTTTGATTACATTTACTAGAATTGGTGCAATGCACAACCCAAAATTGAGCTCCAGCTTTTCACCCCACTTTTGCATCCATTTTTAATTGCCCTCTTTTGAATCAGCAGAAGGTGAAGGATTGATTAGCATTCAGCACATTCATTTGCATAGTTTTGCGTACAGATCACTTTGAACAACGAGCAGTGATTTATTTTTTCTTGGTTGGGGGAGAATCTTAAGTATAACCCCCCCCTCCCAGAATTGATGTTTCACACCTGTGCACAGCCCAGCAGACTTGATCAAATATAGCAGGTGTGCAACATTAATTGTGGTGAAAACCATTTCCAGTAGTGGTGCTTTGTCTAGCAGACACAAAAGGTCTCAGCTATTGGCTACTGATATGCGCTATCAAATAATGTTTATTTCTACAAACCACTGAAGCAGCAAAGAATGAAGGTGTGAACTGCACTGACATCACTGCACACCTGAAGTGGCCAGAGAAAAGCAGAACCCCTGTGTGCAACAATGACAGAATAACACACTCTTCGGAGTATCTTATTGCTTTTATGAGACTCCTTGTTAAAGGGGTGTAAGTAGCACAGTGGACTTGCAATGATCAATGAATCATTCCATTTCTTGGTCACTGGTTGAAATCCAGCGTTATTATTATGATCGTGCGTTATTTAAGTGGCATGAATAGGGTATAAGTGCCCCCTTTTCCATCATTCTCTCAGATAACCCAAGGATTTTATGGAAAGGAGGCGTGGGAATGTTGCAGGCTAGTTTTAAATATTGAACTAAAATATGTATTTATTTTCAAGAATACTTTATATATATATATATATATATATTATCAGGATAGCATAATTTTTTTACTCGAATAATACCTGTATTTATCATGATACCTAATAATCTCTGTATTCTTCAAAAAAGCTCACCAACATTCCACACAACAGCTCAGGAGAACTGAAGGTCAGTGGGCGTTCTCCGATCCCTCGACCAAGCCAGTTGCTTCTTTACACTCAGAAGCAACTTTGCACAAATGGGATGTGATATCTAGCTGAATAAATGATTATCTTGGACAAGAGAAGTATCTTTTATTGTAGTATAAACATCCCTGCTATTTTTCTTTTTAAATAACTATAAATAGATAATTGATTAAGGTCTTTCTACCAACTTGTAACACACTGCACATCTTAGGTACAATTTATGTCCTTAAAAGAATGTTCTTCTGAATTGCTTGTTACTAGTTTCGTAACATTAGCAGTTTATTTTTTCTTTTCGCACATAAAGGCTTTGATAAATCTGGCTGTAAGTTTGACGGTTTTGTTTTTACATCTCCAGAACATGTAGGAAGGAACATGCTGTAGTGTAAATTAATGCTTTTTACTATCTTAGCCTCAACGAGAGACACTGTCACTTGTAGATAGTATATTTCAGCCTTGACTACGCAGTGGCTGCACTATATCATGATAGCAAGGCAGCTCACTGCTGATAGCAGCAAATTGCCTTGGTGACAATAAAACTGCGTCTCCATTAGGTCAGAGTTTTTAGCACACTTAAAGCAATGGGTACCATTGAATATATCCTTAAGATTTGGAGTACTTAGTTAACCCACCTTCAGTGTAAATTATAATTACAAAGGAACCAGGCTAAATTCTGCTATAAATCTTGTGAAAGGGTCAACAGTTTTCCCAGATGTATTTTGATTTAATTAGATTTTGTTCGTTCAGGAAGAGTATCTTTCACTTGGTTATTTAAATTACTCACCACTAAATAGTGATCATTATCAGTTAATAAACACTGCATATGATCTAAGGAGTTTTGGGGCAATCTGTGGGTCACATAAAATGACTGCCTTTTTACCAACCAGCAGCACTGTGTGCTATGTAAAACCCCCATTAAGAATATAAGAAAGGTTACAAACGAGAGGAGGCCATTCGGCCCATCTTGCTCGTTTGGTTGTTAGTAGCTTATTGATCCCAGAATCCATCATGTAGCTTCTTGAAGGATCCCAGGGTGTCAGAATCCCAGACTCCCACAATTCTCATGTTTTCTGCACATTCCTTAACTGTCTAACAACAATGTTAAGTTTCTTATCTATGTATCTATTTGATAATGCATTTATGTTTTTTTCAAAGTTTTGGCAGGACAACTTCTCGAATTCCATAGCGTTAACACAAACGGTTTTAAAATGTCTAAATGTTGAATTAAAAAAATGTGGCCAAAGGGGACATAACAATATTTTATTAAAAAAAAAAAAAAAAAAAAAAAAAACCTGAAAAGAAAACAATGGTTTTATGTCGACACAGCTGTGTCCAGAACATAGTGGACCTGGAAAATCCCTGCCCTAACTCTGTATATATATATATATATTTGTTATTATAGATATATATATATATCTATATATATAT
Source organism: Polyodon spathula (assembly GCF_017654505.1). Taxonomy (NCBI): domain Eukaryota; kingdom Metazoa; phylum Chordata; class Actinopteri; order Acipenseriformes; family Polyodontidae; genus Polyodon; species Polyodon spathula. The sequence goes on from NC_054554.1 coordinate 4,259,224, forward strand.
ATATATAGATATATATAATATATATATCATAAATTGTAAAATAGTTATTTTATCTCATCAAATAAAACTACCAAAAACGTTTTCAAAAGGTCCATCGGTAGCCATAATAGTAAGAAAAATATTTAATGTAACATTTCTCAATGTCACATTTTTCCATTTTTTCGTTAAGTATATGGAAAACTACAAGGCGGTATGCAATTCAATATGTTAACATTATTCAGCAATTTTCATTTGACTTTATGAAGCAAAATGAGTTCATGCTATAGGGTGATACAAAACATCTGGCTATAGCTGTGCTGTGTATCATTGTAAGCTGTCAGTAAAATTATTTTCAGTTTCGGGCTACATTATTGGCAGGATGCATGACAGCCATTTGCTATTTTTGTTAATTTTGTTTGGTAACTCTGTAATCATTTTACTGTACTTATCATCTCTTGTTATTTTTTCTTATCTGTACATCCCCGCCTCCATATACACTAAATTATTCAGATCTACCAGTATATGATTTAGCATGCCTTGAGTCTGCTAGTTTTTATTTCATTATGTTGTATGACTTTAGGCCCACTGGCTGGAAAATGACAATTATTTTACTCCAGCAGTCAGCTATAACAAATCTGAAGAAAATGTACTGCAGCTTGTCTAGTATACTGCTACTATACTAAAAAAACATAGTGTTGCAAATATATTGTTTCAGGCATACTTGAGCAATTGTTCTTCAGCGAGTCAGCCCTCTTCTGATGTCTTTTAAATGAACTCTTACTTGAAAAAGAGCAGTTGGTGAATTAACAAAATAATAATATAATACATTAATGACTGTTGTTTGGCCTTTTCATAAATTGCACGTACACAAATATATATATATAATCATATAATATATCTATATATCTATATTATATATATATATATTATATATATATATATATTTGTATATAACATGTCCGATATTTTAGAAATGAATTAAACTGCCTCAACCATTAAAATTTGCTGTGGAAAGATATGCTTGTTACTGATTGCAAAGGGCATCCACTATCAGCAATATTGATAATACTTTTCAAATTTCATCTGCTTTTGTTTGCATTCTGTGCAGCCTGTTTAAACACATTGGGAATTATAATGAGTCCAAACATTATCTCCCAGTTTTTCAAGGCTGAACATATAACTTTATCACAAAAATGATTAAAATTCTTTGGCAGTGTTGGATCTTTTCCATTAAACCTTGCTATCAGGCAGTGACAATAAACTAACATCACACCAAGGCTATCCATATGTTGACGATAATAAGGCTTGCACCAGTTTGAGGATGGTTTATGAAAGTGTATATTTAGGGGTTAAACTATTGCACATTTTCTTACTGCCTATAATAATACAGATAAGGATGATGACAACCTGTTTAAAATGGTGTTTGTGTACACCCTTTAGTATCAGGGTCTGTTCTGTAAACCTCAAATGTTTGCTACAAAACATATATGTTATATCTGAACAAAGGATCACACAGACCCATGTAAAACAAAGAGAAGACATGAAATCAGACCCAGAGGACTGTGATTGGTGGAATGTGAATCCAGCAGCTTTACAGTCAATACATGTCTATGGTATCCTCCTTGGTGCCGCCATGTTGGAATTTCCAATACAGTATAGGTGCTGTGTCGGAATGACGCTGTTTTTGAATAAATCTTATTTCTAATTCCCTTGTCTTTTCCCTGCAGGAACAACAAGGAACAACTCTTAAATGAAATTGTTTATTTATGCCATTGTAAGAGAGTGAAGGCTGGGCACGAACCGGCAGACTGCAAGCAAGCGTCATAACCGTAATTCAAAGGAACAGGCTGCAGCACTGCATGTTACACCATTTTCATTTCAGAATATGTTAGCTGTTTCCCATTAACTCTACAGCATGCATCCCCACACTGTACGTTTCAAATTCTCTACAAGCCTGTCTTTGTGTTTTGTGGTGTTTAGAGTGGTGTTTAGATGTGAGGAATGTGTGAAAGGTGCTGCAGCTGATGAGGTGCGAATTGTCCAATTAGCTGCAGCACCTGTATAAAAGGGAGGGGTTGGGCGTGTTAGTTGGTGAGTGTTTGTGAGAATGAGAGGACCTGTTTGGTAGAGGTGAGTGAGTTGTTGCAAGTTGTTTATTAGTTATTGTTTAGACTGTTTTGTGTCTTTTTATTTGGCCATAGTGCCCTTTTTTTTGTGTGTTGATTACTATTTAATTAAAACCATTTTATTTGCTGCACTTTCCATCTCTGAGTCTCCTCACTTTGGCTATCCTGTCACAATGCCGAAAACAGAGAACATTTTGCTTTGTTTTTTGTCTCTGTGGGCTTGTGTAGAACAGCTTTGATTAACATGCAGGCAGCTGATTTCACACTAGGCCGGACAGCAGGAAATACATTACCAGTTCAAAAGAATAATATTGATGCTGGCTGTAGCAACTAATCTCAGTACAGAGTAATGCTATGCTTGGTTACTGTATTTTCTTTCCAAAATTTCAAATCGCGTGTGATATAAAACATGTGGCTTTTATTACTTGACAGAGGATTTATAGCAAATATCAATTGGAACACATCCTTTGAGATGATTTGTACTTTTCAGATTTTTGTTGTACTCCTCTGTAAGATTCAAATGTCTTTATCATATTGTATGCCGTGGTTAAAGTGAACATCTAAAGGGGGGGGGGGGGGGGGGGGGGGGGGGGGGGGGGGGGGGGATCAACTCTTGTGTTTTTTGCTGTCCAAGACTTCACAGGTGGTAGTGGATTCCACTGCTCCAGAGCTGGCTCATGTAGGAAGACTAGGTGGTGGTCTGTTATTTGAACCTTGTTTTATTAAAATAACAGTTGAGATTTTCTACGTATTTTACCATGACAATTTAACTGTACAATTGTCGTGTATAACTGTATGCTCCTCACTGCTGTAGTTCCTTCATACACTTTCAATTATACTGTAATATTGTTTCCGCTCCCTTTGCCCCCCACCACCCTCGCATTAAGCACTGTTGCTATGGTGAGTGAGCTGTGCGTCCCACAGTCAATACTGTACCACTTAGAGGAAATATAGACAAGACAGCCACAAGGTCCCATTTAAGGAAGTAGTATAAAAATATCATGCCATATGGCATAAACACTTGAAATTGATAGCCAGAGGTGGGATATATTCTAAAAACAGGAAATATGTTACATCAAACTTCATAGCACATGAACCATCAGATTCACTGTACAACATATATCAATCTGACAGTCCTTAAAGTTACGTTATCTCAGGCTTTTAGTGCGGCAGTGTGAATGTGATATAGCCAGAAGCAATGAGAATACTCTGGCTCACATTTTTTAAAGCAGAAATCAGCCCTGCCTGATTGCTCTTAACAATCAAATACAATATACAGTAATAATAGAGTAGAAATATAATAGGAGAGTTTGCCAAGTATAAATCACAAGCCACATTTCATGTATAATGTACATCATTGGGACAGAGGTATTATAAGCATGCTTTCTTTTTTATGCAAAGGAGTTAAGGATCACTCAATAATCCAGACCCCCCTCATCTACAGCTTTCATTAAACCCAAGGAGGTCTATTTTAATGATTTAAACAGTGGTGGATCTAAATACTGCTGCCCTACAATTTATAACCATGATTTTAAGGGTTCAGTTTAACAGCCTGGGGTGGGCTGGCTAGAGGGGTGTCCCAGTTATGCCACTCTTGGCTATGTTTGGGGCAGCTCAAGGGCAGTAGATTGGCCCACATGAGTGTTTAAAGGGTTATTTTGGTAATCAGGGTAAAGCTACACTTCGTGTGAGGGTGGACAGGATATAGGGGATGCCCCTTTATTCCCATGCACCCCCTTTGCTTCAATATTAAACTCTCAAATACAGCATATTAGTATTGCTCCTTTAAAAGCCAATGGGATCGTTCCACAATTAACCCAAAGCTAACATGGTCAAAATTGTGGCCTGGGATCCTAACATAGATGATAGTGAATGGCATCATCATTATAATCACACTTACCTTTTTTGTTGAGATCCTCTTGGATAAGCCGGTAATCACAGACCGTAACTTCCATGACAGTTGGTCAGATGTCTTTTTCAGAGGACACCTTCGTCATCCATAGTGAAAGAAGTGTCCCGCGTCACTCTAGCTGCTTAAAGGGGTGTATGCATTGCCAAGCGGTGGTTTCATAGAGCCAGGTGGGGGTTGCTTTCCAGCAGCATGAGACACTGTGCTGTGTTTTGGATCTATGTGTGTGTGTGGGGGGGGGTGATCAGCCAGTCTGTGCCAAAAGGTGCAATTGTGTTTCTCTTTTTATTTAATAAGTTAGTATGAGTGTCACACTCTAGGAAGGCTCTCTTGTTTCCAGGTTGGCCAAAAAGGTAAACAAATGATGCATTGCAGTTACATTATCTAGAAGGTCAGGATCTCTTCTGAGACTGCAGATGGTACACTCCTCAACTGGATGACACAATGTTAAATAATAAGACATCTGGCAACACATAATCATTTCCAGTTTGATATTAACCAGTGGAAACTTTTCTCAAATACAAACAGTGTATCCATATCACAGTGCTTACAACAATCGTATGTAGTACTGGAGTAGTTTTGTCAATGCTCACATGATCATAAGGTCAAAATTGGGATGGGAACTATGATCTGACTTCTATTCTAACACAGGCCATTGTAAGGTATTGTACAATACAAAAAATGAACATGTAATTAAGAACAAGGAGAAATAAATAAATAAATTATTATGATTTAGTAAACAACTGAACACTGAAAACAATTTGGGGCTCAGAAGACACTGACATATAAATTATTAATCTTTTTATGAAATGTAAAAAGGCAGGGTTGCATCCACCCTTTTGATAAACAAAGGGATGATAAACAGGAATTGTATTTTGCATTCTATTGTATGTAACTGTTCAAATTTAACTTCAGAATGGTAATCCACAAAACAAATATGTAGCAGCACATTTAAAAAAAAAAAAAAATTAAAAAAAAAAACTCTGCTTCAATTTCCTATTGCAGTGTATATGTGTGTGTTGACTCTGTGTGTATGCTTGAATTGATTTGCACAGCTCTGCAGACAGTGTCTGAAAGCTTAGACCAAGAATCCATCATTTTATATGATCTGATAGTTCTGTAGTATTAGATTGATTTTTTTTCCAATGCTGAGCTTAACAAGTCAAGTTACCTGTATCCAGCATTGCATTTCATTTCAGCCATTCAAACAGGAGGGAATGGTTTGATTTCAAATGTTAATATCATTTCTTAATGAGTAAGTGTCAGAACAAAATAAAGAAGAGTGTCAAAGCACTGGAGAGTTGTTTCTTATTTCAGTGACAAGATATGGTTGAGATTTTCCTAATACTCTGATTGCTTAGCACGTAGATAATGTCATATATGCCTAACTAATTGAAGATTTCTCTTCATGCAAAGTACATTTGCTTAAGAGAACCAGCCTGTTTCACAGGTAGACAGCAAACAAAATTCATCATCCTCCACTGCGCTCTATAGACCCGACTTGCTGTAAATGCTGATATTGACAAGATCAAAAGGAAAGGAATAAAAAGATCTTTCGAATGTTCAGAAAACTTCGGAGAGGGAATTTTTATGTTATATGTTTCTTGTTATCCAAAGCCCTCAGCTCTGCGAACTTATCAAGGAGCCACTGATAGCCTTTAAACTACCAAGGTGCATTTCTATAATTAAAACTAGTAACATTCATAAGGAAAAAGAAAGAAAGGGAGGAACATGGACATTTATCAAACAGTCAAACAGCTAATGTCTGCTTTTAAGAGAAAAAGGAATGAAAAAAAACATCAGAAACAGATGTCTCTCTGTGCTGTATTGAAATGCTCGCTCATTTTATATTTATGCGGCATATTGATTGTATTACAAATTGTACAAATTATGTTACCATGGTAATAGAACACCTTATTGTAATAAATACACCCTTGTCATCTTCATGTTCAATAATAGGTCATTTTCCTACTTCCTAACAGTTTCTTGTCTTTATAAACAAACAGTGGTCATTTTGTTTTTGGTTTGCAGTGTAATAGAGCGCAATAGAAAAATACACACAAAATAAAGACATTGAAATTCAAGCAAGGAAAGCCAGGAACTCTGAAACAACAAGGCTCATGCTAATAAGAGAAGCATTCAAAAGGCTTGCTTTAAAAAAGCAGAACAATGGAAATACAAGAAGAAAAAAAAAACGCTTGCTGACAAAGTCGTATTTACGTTTAGTGGGAGAAACAAGGTATGGGGAACAACAGATGGTTGCCTATATTAAGAAATATAGAATATATAAAATAATATATGGGTTACAAATATTATCATCACATACATATATATATGTATTTTTTTTTTGTACTGGTATGACACAGTCATTGTCAGAGTCCCTGTATCTTGACATTGGGAAATAATTATTTTTAATATCATATGAACTATTTTCCACTTAGTGTGCTTTCCATCCTTGGGAAGGGTTTTTTTTTTTTGGTAGCTTGAGATAATATATTTCTTTTTTTTCTTATTTCCTTACATCACTCAGTTCTGCTTTTTGCCTGCATGAAATTCATTTTCTAAAGGAAATATTTGTTTTGTAAATCAAATATGTATTATGCACAGAATGCAAAGCACAAATTAAATTATGTTAATGAAATGAAAGAGATATGAAATGCATATTTCATGGACAAAACATAACCCCAGTGAACAGCCATTTCTTGATAAAAATCTTTAAACACAATCTCATGCGGAGAAAGACATATTGCTAAAGCAGATAGCACCTCATTAAAATGGTTTCCTTTAATATCAGTGCTTAGTATATATAGGACTGTAAATAACCACTGGGGATAAAGAACCAATAATGAAATACTGTCTTTAATAGCTTGCCATTGATGTCAGCATAAAAAAGTGTAGTAGTGGAATATTGGAAATTGGGTGCGCACACACACATAGTCAAAAGCTGTAAATGATTGCATATTTAAATAGAGCTGACTAAGGCAAAGATGATATAGATAATAGCAATAGGCAGAAATTTATGCTGACCTTACATAATTTGACAAAAACACTGTTTTAAATTTTATATTGGTAGCACTTAATGAATAAAAGATTTAGACAGAGTTGCTGTGCTGATCATGATGTTAATAAAACTGTGAGAAAGGGCCCTCTTTTTCCTAACTTCCAAGCAAATAAACTACGAGGACTACAGTATATTATAGTTAAGACCAGGACGCTTCGATGAACACTGGGCCTTGGACACTTTACAGAGCACTTAACATTTTTCTATGTGAACTAAAGGTGTGCACGGACCTGTCTGCTGTAGCTGTGGGTCTATTGAGAATCGGAAATAAATGTGAATGAAGATCTATGAGCACATGCTTTGTGTTTTTTCAAAAACAACTTTGGAATAATTACATGCCTACTTTCTCAAGGTAGTATTTAGAAGCTTTTTTGATAAGAAAACAGTAGTTCACAAAGGGAAGCATACACATTTGAAAAGAATGTAAATACCTGATTACATTAAGTGTACCCTGAAAGAATCATCGAAGACCACATGTCAACAATAGATTTGGAACCGATATGCTAATATACTAATATTCCACTGTAGTATTGCAATGTAAAATCATTATTAGTGACCTGGTCTATTTCATAGTGACACGATTACCCCAGTGATACCATTCTACCAATGACTCATACCATAATGGCTGTCCATGTGATTGCATTGCTGATTGCCACTGCATTGCCATTGAAGATGATTTGGTAATGGTAAAGAAACCAAAACTTTCCACAGAGTGAAAGAACACTCTGGATGAGAATGTAGTTCCATTGATTCAGGTCTCAGTAATGAGAGTGTTCTTCATGCAGGTTGAGCAAGCAAACGGCTCAACTAAAAAGAGGAAAATGACCACATGGGATCAGTAAATATTAACTTAATTTCCCTTTTGTTTGGTGTTCAATGAGAACCATTCTCAATAAGAACTAGTTTGACCATTTGAAAAAACATCAAAAATCTGAAAAATACAGTAGCTTTAGATTTAAAGCCAATCTGAATCAAAAACTAATGGCAAGTTCCCATTTGTGTTGTTAATTTCCTCTCTGCTTTCCTAGCTATCATTGCTTTACTTCAATGCCTGGACACCTGTAGTGTGTAGTTAGAGCATATTAACAAAATAACTTGGTAATGCAGAAAGTATTGCTCTTTATAAAACAAAAAATATTGCTCATGAGAGGACTTGCTTTTAAATTGCTCATTGGTTACATGGTGCTAACAAGTCTTGACACTTTGAACAGCAGGTCCATAGAAATATCCACCTCCCATGTCACCAGACTTGAACAGTTCTCCCATTTTTAATTGTAGTGGTAAATGCAAACAAAGAGACAAAGACAATTGGCAGACATTAACCAGGCTTTAATCAGCCTGGAAGGGGCTCCACTGAAATATACAAGTGAGAGAATTTACCAAGGGTCTCTGTGTCTGTGTTCCTAATTGATGCTACTTACACAGATCATAGGAAGATAGGGAAAGAGCTAAACTGTGCAGGGAAATTGCCACAAGCTTAACACCACAATTAGGAGGCTGTTTGATGCCCATCTTCTTACCTCTAGGATGTTTTTGTTTTTAAATGGGATTAAGATCTACAAATTGAAGCTAGAGGAAGAGTGGTTTAAAAAATAGAAATCTACAAAGGTTTCGTTATGGTATCCATGGGTTTTGTAATACTTTGCAGCTCCTGCAGGTTTTAAGGATGTGGAGGGTCTGGTAATTACCTACAAGTGATTCTAATAACAGTTTCATCACCTTCAGACCCTTGCAAGATGATCAGAGGTTCTTTCTAAATCCAAGCGAACAAATGAACAAAAACATCCCACCTTGCACGATTTGGAGAGATGTAGTTATGTAGGCTAATTGGAGTTTCACAATGTCTTGTTTGAAGTATAAAGAAATGACAATGGGGTAATAAGTATGGGAAGCTATAATGCTACATGTAATGGTGTAAAATCCGAACTAATCCAACACCTCCATGTGCCCCTATGACGAAATGCAGCAAAGACTATGTCCTCAATTTTGTCCTTTTTTATTTCTTGTTTTTACCATCTGCCCTTCTCATCTCCCGTAAAAGAAAACTAATTTGCATCCCTCGTCACCCCCCTGATGAATAGCAAAGGTCCAGGTGCTTTGAATAAAAACATATATCATATTCTGTTGCAAACAACACTGCTTTAAATGCTCCAAAATAATTGCAAGGTCCTTTTTTTCAATAGTTCCCCCTTTACAATGTTATTAATTAGATATTTAATTAGGTATTCTAAATAGCTTCTGATGCGAGAAGCTATAAATAGTGAGTGGTGAGAGGAGGTCTAAAAATGAAAAAAACAAGAAAAAGATAGGAGCTCTTTACCGCTGCCTTTTTGTATCATATGAAGGTCACAATAAGATGTGATTGTTTGGCACAGCAGCAGTGAATTATGCCACCCAGACAAGCTTTTAACCCATGTGTCTTCAGTCTCAGGGAGACACGCCGAGCTGTGCTCTCTTTAAACTGCTTTCTATTGAAGAGGATTCAATCACCATAATGAATCTAAGGCCAGGCAGCAATCTTCTTCACTGAAAGAATTTCTAAAAGGTTATAGAATTTGTAAAATGAACAGCTCAGGGAGTAAATAGCTGTGTGGGTGAATCAATTATCCTAGGACACACAACAGTCATAATATTTAACACGCATCATACAGTGTTTCAAGAACAAGAAGACACGCTAGTCTTGTGTTGTTTGCTTTGGACGGAAGCAGTACAACTAGCATGTTTGAGGTGAGCTGTTAAGGTTAAGTCTTACTTTTAAACACCCTTTGATTCTTAATACATTTGGTGCAATAAATAAAAACAAAGGAAGTCTAGCATATGGTACATTAGGTTAAGAGTGTAGGAGCTGGCACATTATTTCTGTTAATTACATCTGAAGGACATTTGAATGTATATGTTGATATATAGTTTTTTATATGCATGGATTTACTCTGAATAAAACCAAATCTTGATCATTGTTTTCGCAAGGATTTTTATTTATGTTTTGGACAGTAATTTATTTAAGCAGCACAGCTTCGCCTCCCCCTTTCCATTCCGGCACTCATAGCGACATCATCCTTCTCATTTTCATAACCTGCCATCGTTTTTTCAGCCGCATATTTGGAGATCTTTACAGTTTACATTGTTATGTGTCAACACCAGCTTGACCTGGATTACTTTTTCAATAGCACAGGCAATGCCCTCCTCCTGGTGGGAATGGGTCCCGCTTTATTTTTGTTTTCCTAAATTAACTATAACCATCCAGTAAATATAACAATGAGCTGGAAGAGCAGAGGAATCGCTGATCAGTGTCACTCATGAAAAGAGCCGGGATAAATGACTCCTGAAATCAAAGGGAGATTACATGGCTGACCATGTATCATCCTCAGTATATTGAATGTAGTCATTGTAGAGACAGAGCAGTTATAAAAACTGGCATTGTGCGATCTGAAAAGCTGTGTGGGTCTGTGCATGACTAATCTCTCTTTCTGAATTATTTTATTCAATCTTCTCTGACTTTATGCCTTTGACATTTTTGCTACACTCAGTAAGTTTGAGTGAATGGACTCTCTCTTTGTTTCAATGTTTAGTTTATTTAAAAATGTTCCTTCGTCTAATGCTACCAGGCAGGATAAGCTGTTCTTTTAAACATAATTCTAAAGGGCGTTTTGGGATTTCATGGAAATAAAGAGTATGATAAAGTCTGATGAAGTGCCCTAACCATACTGAAAACTGTTCTTTTCTTAACTAGAAAGATGAAAGTATGGTTTATCCTTGGATACATAAATATGATATTTATATGCCTCCTTAGTAAACTGCTAACAAGATAGTTCAGAGTCACTGAGCTACTTTTACGTTCATTGGTATTTGATTGGGGGGGGGTGGGGGGGGGGTGCTCAAAAAATAAGAAACACTAGCAGTGAAAAATGACTGCCTAAATTCTGTATAGAGGTCATGGCTATTAAAAGATTAGGGATCCAAAGTCGATCAGCAACCATCATTTGAATTTGATTATTCATTTATCTTGTTAAATTGATTTTAGTAGTGCAGCAGGCAGGATCTGCTCGATGAGCATTTCACAACATATAGAGCTCAGGTGCCATGATCACAGAGCGCTATTAAATCACCCGGGTCACAATGCACAGGCTGCTGTGGATTCGGGGGTGGGGGCATGTGTCTCTAACCCGTCCTGCTTTTAGTCTAACCAGGTGCCTGGCTGGCTCTCTTGGAGAGACTGTATGTGCTACAGGCAGATTGTACCTACTGCCCTGAAATCCAGTTAGTTTAAGTGAATGAAGTTGGAAGCTGATCCATACACCTATCTCTCTGCATAATTTTTGTGTGATAGTCGCAAAAGTATACACTTTTTCATAGGATCTGACACATTCTGTTTCCTCTGTCCCATTTTAAAGGACTGGAGAAAGCTTTGTTTCCTATCGTACACTTGATGCTATACATTTGTCGTAGCTGAGATAGTCTAGTTCAGGGGTTGGCTTTTCCACTACATTCCATTGCAGGACTTCACCACTTCCATCATTGTCTAATTGACCCTCCTGAAGATTAATTGAATAATTAGGACAAACAAAGTCTTGCAATAAAAGAGCCAAGGTGGTCTACCAATATAGTTAATGTTTTTAGCAGGCTGTTGTACCATACTTCTGTGTCCACCAGGCTTTCCTATGCAATACTGGTAGGTGCCAAATGTAATATCTGTGAGAATAGACAGGAACTCAGTTAAATGTCCCATCAGAAAGATGATATGGACTTCAACTAAATTTAATAGGATTTTGATAAGAAAAAAGTTAAAGTAATTAATTTATTTTGGTACTTACTATATTATTTAATCTTGCTTTTAATAGATAATAGAATACATTTTTATATTAAACTGGTTTGTTCTAAGTCTCTAATTGGGTTTAAGACATCTATAGAAATTATGAATATAGAACAAACAGGACTTGATGAGTTTGTCTTATTTAATTAAGTCATTGTCAGAATAGACTTGATATTGATGTAAAGACACAACAACTGTTTCATTTTTGGCAAAACACACATAATGTTATTCATAGTTTTATAAACAAAGGCATGAAAGCTTATTATAAAATATTATGTGTTTAATCACGGACATTTTTGTTTTTTCGCAAGCTTTTAAAGAACTGTATTTCCAGTTTGTATGACGATTCTGTGACTTCCATGTCATGCAGCATGAAAAGGATGAAGAAACACAACAAACCAACGTTTCAACTGCAATTCATCCACATGGAATACGGTGTATTGCATTCTATCACAGCACATACTATCTGAAGAGCACAGCAAACAAAACCAGAGATCAATTTAGCACTTCCTGCTTTCTGCAAGTAATAACACAAAATAACAACCAATCAACCCACTAGTACACATTTTACAGCTTGGCAAAATAGCCCACAAAAACGGCTTCTTACCACCAATATATTTAACGCAGGATACCTCTTCTCATGTGTATGCTGTATACAGCACATCAGAAGCTGTCAGTATAATGTACATTTGGCTTGTTAACACTTACGAGTCAAACGTTATTAAGGATAAATAAATTGACTATTAAAACAAATTTACCACAAAATGACAATCTAGAAATTATGTATAATGAATACATCATTTATGAACGACATAACCTTATCATGGGTTACTATTGCTTAACTGTGTGTTGAATGTGTCAAGTTTGCTCAAGGAAACACACAATAAAACCATAATATAGTCAAATGAAAACAATCTTTGCAAGTTGGTTGTTTTTACTGTTATGGAATGGTGAATATCCTATTCCTAAAATCATTCAAAAGCAAAATCAGATTTAACGCTACACAATGAAACCTCTTTGCAATAAGGCGTATGCAGTTGATCCAAACTAGTTTGTGTTGTTTTAAGGAGGGTGAGAAAAAGGCTGCGCCACCATTTCAGTCAGCAAATTAATAAATCAATCTAGACTTTACTGAGGCCACAAATCCTAGGTTCACATTAGAACTGGCCATGCTTTGGCTCCAAAACCCCTACTACTACTACTCACCTCCAGAAGCTGGATTTGAACCCCCATCTTCAGGGGCAGAAGGCTGCGAGATTAGCCCACTGCACCACCATCTCCCACAGGAAAGTTGTGTTTCACACTGATTATAAGGTACAGCACAGCAAGCTTGTGAATTACTTTCATGGAAAGCCCTGCTTCACTGTTTTCTATATAGGAAATTTCTAATTCTATTAAAATAAAGGAAGGAATCAGCTGCATTTTAACTCAGTGGTCCAAGGGGAACAGCATAGCATACTAGTGAATTACAGCACTGTCGTCTCAAAATCCATGAAAGTGCTTGCTTTTTCAATGACTTAGAGTAAATTAACCGTCTTTGTTAAAAAAGGAATTAATCAGGATTTGACCCAGTACTCGAAGGTGAATAGCATAGCATACTAGTGAATTAGCCCACAGTGCCATCTCACTTTCAAGGAAAAGTTCTCTTTGTCATTGTCTAAATACATGATCCATTTCTTTGAAAAGAAAGAAAGGAATCAGCTGGATCTGAACCTAATACTCAAAGGAGAGCAACAGAGTATGTTAGTTAATTACCCCACTGTGCCATCTCATTTTTGTGGAGAAACCTCCTTTATCATTGTCAATATAGGGAATGATCCAAATCTTTGAAAATAACCAAGTCCCCCAAGGATAAATAGCACAGCATATGCAGATTATCACATTTCATCACTTGCCACCTAGCTAGAGTCCAGGATTGCATAAAAGATCTTTTATCAACCTCTTTATATTATTTTTATGCTTAAGACCACCGACACCTTGTCCCGTTTTATAAAACTGAGTCTATCAAAAAGGGCAAAGTCTTTGAAAATTAAAGGAAAACACATGTCCCTAACATGGGGTTTGATTATCTAGACTCAGACCAGGTGCCAGCGTAGAGAATTAGTCTATCCTGGAAAAGGCATTTCCACTGGGTCACACAAAGGAGCTTGACTTTTAGTTTGATGGGAAAGCCTCCCCAATTGTTCTTATTAGGGAGTGTTCTTTTGATATTCATACAATGCTAACACCCTATCTTTATTTTAACAGCATTTCCTTCAGTATAATGCAATAAATGTTACCTGAATTGGGAGCTTGCATCATATTCATTGACAGAACAGGAGAGCTGCTTCCATCACTTTCAGTGGTTCCAACCTTCCGAAGAAGTACGGTAAACCATTGGAGATATCCAGTAACATGTATTTATTTATGCATAAATGGGCCATGCCTCTTTTTTTCCCCCATCAGAAATCATATGGTTTGAAGCACTTCTATAAATTCTAGCATTAAACCACAATATCTAAGAACATGTAATAAAAATGTCTTATTTTTGTCTTGCAAGATTTCTATTTATAATGTTGTGTATGTTATATAATGTTGGATTATATAAAATCACTAAATTATTATTTTTGTAAATGTTGGAAGTCACTGTTGAATGCTTTTCATGTCTAATGTCACCCTGTGCTATTGTTATCTTAAAACTGTTTGACCTAAAGAAACAATCAATAAAAACAATTATAAAAGACTCCCACAGATTCCAAGGACTAAACACTATGCTAAGCCTCTGTATATATTCTTTTCTGTCTCCAAGAATAACAATATTTAATTACAGTTTATAATTTATGCAGGTTATCAAAACACTCTCAGTTTATTGTTCTATGTGCACTGTGCAAATGACATTTTTTTTTTTTTTTTTTAAGACAGGGTGGAAACAAATGTTTGCAGGCATAGATGTAGATACTGAAGCCAACGCAAATCTAAAATGAATAAACAAGCTGAATCTCTTTTTCAAGAGCCTAAATGAGATCTGTACAAAATAATTTGAAATTGCAATAGGGCCATTCATCATGGCAAAAACAGCGCCTCCAGCCTTGGCTGCAGCAGCATATCACTTTAAAAGTACCATTAAATAGCAAAGTTTGACTCTAGGTCTGAGGGCTTTTATTGTTGCTGAGAAAGCAGACTACATGGAATATGGCATGAACGCCTTCATTGCTAAAGCCTTGGGTTTCGCTCACTCACTCGACAAAATGAGTCTGTAAGCCTCATCCTAGTCCACAGAACACATTATAAAACTGCCACACAGACATAAATCTATACAGAAGACTTACTCACTTGTCTCAGACAGCTGCGAATAGCAAAGACAAACTGAACTAAAATAATAATAATAATAATAATAATAATAATAATAATAATAATAATAATAATAATTCAAATACTTAAGATGGAAAGGGTACATTTTTATTTTTCATTTGTACTAAAGCACTTTTGACTTCGAAAATACAAGTCAGGGGGGCTTTTAGTTCCTGAATTAGCTTCCCTGACTGATAAAAGCTGTATATCTTGCTGTACACAATGACTTCACAAAGCCTCCTGTTGACAGGACAGCAGGAAAAGGCACTTTTCATGTAACAGCTACCTATAGAATGATCTAGCATGCTTTGAGACAACTGCCCCCCTCAATATTATATCCATTCAGAAGTGATCTCCTCATACCCTGCAGTTCTGATTACTGATGGGTGCTTAATTACTCACATCCGTAGTTATTAAACGCCGAGAAGCTACAATGCTTAGTCCTGTTTGTGACTTTATACTACGTGCTCCTGGAACATGAGAGGTCAAATAATCCCTTACAAGTCCTTTAAAAAGCTTTCAAAGGGAGCGGTCTGTCGAAAGTTTTTTTATTATATTTTCATTGAACTGTTAAACTGCCTCTTGGTAGACTCAGATTGCTTTTAGAGCCCAGAACTCTTAGAAAATTCCACATGTCCGTGATAGAATATAGCCACATTCCATCATCCGTGGTGCTGTGTACAAAGAAATCATTGAAGGTTTGTGGTTGAAAGTATGTCTAATTTTGGTCAAAGTTCATTAAAGAATAGAAACATTTTACTTGATGTAAACATCAAGACAGTGGTACAAGCGTTTTATGAAGCTCTAATAGAATATTGGTTTTCATAAAGCTGTTTAGAAAAAAAAAACTGCACGATATATTGACTTTTATAAGGTTAAGGTGGGGGGGGGGGGACTGTTCAGTGTTATTGAGGTAATGTTCACATGGGGCATTTCTATACATCATTGGACACATTTTAAACAGAGTAAATGTTATTTTGAGATTGTTTCGTCTTCCTTTGCGTAACGCTGTTGCAGATGTCCTGAGTTAACATTTCTGAATCTCCTGATTTATTTTATTTTTTTTTGGTTTTTAATGCCTCCTAGGTACCTTGCAAGGCACTCACAGTCATTCCTAATTATCTAATCAATAGTGAAGGGTACCAATTAGCGAAAGCACTTGCCCCAGTGAAAACCCCTCTGCTGATCCTGCCGAACTTTTATTATACACCTATGGGTGCTTTCTTAAAAGTAATTTTTAATATTAGCCCTTCTGGATTTTCACTTAAGAAGCAACTGCAGATGACGAGGCCTGTGTAAAAAAGAAGCTGCTGTCATTTCTACAGTCAATAAAATCTCAGTGCTTTCCGTACTATGTTTAGGCTAAGGAACGAAGGGGTCTCCTTGTAAGATGCCTGTCAGCCTTGATGTAAATGCACTTTCATTTGTTATATAGCAATAAATAAATAAATAACCATGGGGGTAAATTCTCTTTTTTCAGATAGCACAAACCGCAAAGTTACCATATTAGAAATAAACAACTTAGACATCAAATTTATGGATTTGTTAGCAATCTTAAATTCTTATTCGTTTCACAAGTGTACATGTGAGAACTACATAGCTAACAGAAAGGCAATACATCAACTATTTTGTTAAGATACAGTTGCTTTAAGTTTCATGCAGTTCAGTCTTTTTATTTTTTATTCTAAATAGCAGGTTATCAATATTTAATAGGCACGCTTTATTAATGCAAAGAACCATAACAGTGAATTAAAAAAATAAAGAAAGAAAAACAACTTTTCATGTTCATGTGCCTTTTTTAACACAATCTGGTCTGGGCAACTAATTCTAAAATCGTTTGATAGGGAAAGGGTTACACTTTCATTTTCTTATACAGACAAGGCTGGGGATGCATCTCTCTATGGGAAAGGATCACATATTTAGCAAAATATCAAGAAAATGAAAACAAATGGGAGTATCAAATCAGAGAGAAACTTATTTCAGCCATCTATCTTCCATGTCATAGATTTCAGAAATCCTATCAGCTTTATCCCTTTTCCCTGGCCTCTGAGGGTTTGGATTCCAGTTATAAGAATCGTCTCAAAATTGTTGTGTTATATTGTTATCTCAGATATCAAAACATAACTTTAAAAAGTACCAGCAACATGATACTAAATGACTTTATAATGAGGTTTTGTCATCACTAGATGTAAAATGGTTGGTGTTTTATGAAATTAGAGATAGGTGAGGGACTGACAATGCTGGCTAAAGCCTGGCATGGAGCATGGAAGGGTCACATTAGCTTCTTCACAAATCTTGACTAATAACAACATCTTTTCCCTAAATCTGTCTAACTTTAATCAAATTTGCCCCAGGCCTCCAGAGTGAATGAACCCACTGCACCCTCTATCCCACTCTTGAAACTTTGGAGTTATTGTTATTAGATACTATTCATTTAAATAAAGAATTACGGAAGGCTGCCGGCAGTAATTTACTTGAAGGGTTTTGTTCCTGCATCATAAACCATGAGGGTAAGGCTGGAGGTGTTTATAAACTTCAGCAGAACACCCAAGACTGAATTACTACCTGGCTTTTTGAGATTCTGTTATTTGATACAGTACTTACCTATATATGCAGAGCACTGGTATATAACATGTATTTGGGGTCTTTCCAGTAATGTCTGAGGACAACTGGAGACTTGGGGGAGTAAATCCATTCATCTCTAGCTACCTATGGCTCTGTGCAGGGCTACATCCACTCCATGCTGTTAGCAGCAGTTAAGTATTCATCAAGGAACTTTTTTTCTAAGTCAGGAAAAAGCAGGGTGTAAATAAATCTTATATCCTAAGTAGTTCTGAATCTGAGACTCATTACTCTCATAACTGCTAACATTTGTTTAACAACAGATGCAATCTGTTGCGACGAACCACATTTAACAAGCAGAGAGTAACACTATGATTAGTTTAGTACTGTTATTTATTTCTTTGACAGACGCCTTTATTCAAGGGGACTTGCAGGTGTTACAGGGCAATATGGGGTTACAATGCCAAATCAATAAGAAAGTGAATAATTTGCTTCAAAATTGATTACATGCTTGAAACTCCTGGACCTGAAATGTTTTTTTTAAGAACCTGCATCTGCCAATGAAAATGTTTCGTAAATATAAAAGCTGTACACATACTGATTTTCAGTTGGAAGCCTGATAAAGATTTTTTTTTTTTTTTTTTTTAAAGGGATGAATAAACATGTGTCTGGTTTTACAAACCTTGATTAGCACGTGGTCTGTGAAACCAGCTGTTAAAGAGAAATTCAAACTAACATTTATTATAAAATACTTGCGTTGCTGAAGTAGCCAAGCATGTCGCTCAGATATGTTTGGAATAGTGCAGGAGAATGGCTTTTAAATTGACTTCATACAGCCACATTCAAAGTTTAGTACATTGTGGAATGATAGAGCAGCAAGACCCTGCAAAGGGATAGCATTCTGTTCAGACTTCTATTCAAACACAAAGAGGCAGAAGGTCAATGAATTTCAATAACATCATTTCGTTCCGCTGTCTTAGTCATTACTGGCCCACACATGCCATTAACACTCCTCTTTTTCGCAGGTAATGACCATAATTCTCTTCAAAATGATGCCTTACTACTATTGCATGGTACATAAAAACAATTTAGACAAGTTCACCACTGTGCTATGCACACGCTCACCTCGGCATTTTACATTAAACAACTGAGGAACCTGGATTAGAATTGTACTATAGCTCTTTGTTTTCCTAAATTATTTTTCCCTTTTGCTATTTAACAAATAGGGGCTACCGTTTCTTGTATCAGTTCATGGTACCAAGCAGGAAAACCAGCATTTACAATTTTAACAGCATTACTTAAAAGTAAAACAGAGGCGTGAAAGGCCAATTGATAGTGTCTGAGTGTGCTTCTATCCCAGCCTGAGTCTTTTCTGCTTGAACACGCCTCATGATGCTGTTACTAACCTCAACCTGGAGCAGCAGCAGGGCAGCAGCCTTCCCAATACAGTAATGCCATGCTTTACAGGCACACTCGCAACAAGAGCATGAATGAAGCAAAAAAAAAAAAAAAAGCTGGTTGCCTAGGAAACACTTCAGTCCTGGTAATTACTACTGTAACTATCTCTGCACACCCAACCTATAATAGAAATGGATCATAAATTATAACCACTGACTGGCAGCCTTCTGTTGGAGCTGCTGCTGCTCCCTACTGGTGAATAACAGAGCTCGCAGCCAGGATTTTAAAAATATTTTTTACTTAAAGTTGAAGACACAAAACGTATCAGTTTTTCTATTTTTTTTTTTTTTCAGAAAAAGGTAAATATATATATATATACACACACACACACACACAGAGACACACACACACACACACACACACCGAAACACTGTTTAACAGAACAGGTAAAGTACATTTGTTCAATATACAGATGATACTCCATGTGCTTATTCACTTCAGTGCTGTTCAAAAAAATCTCTGAAAACAGGGTTTAATCCCTACCAAACAGCTATTTGTTGCTAATACATGGAGGCGAGGGATTACATGAGTGCAGCTCTTATGTTCTTGGGATTATTTTGGATGCAATGCTTACTGTACTGATGTCGTTTTTCGCATTTGTAAGGATTCACTGGTTGTGGGTCAGGCTAACTAGTGTCACGGGAGTCCTTGAGCCTAGAAAATGTGGAAAGCACTGTATTAGACCAATCCACAGCCATGAACCTTAAGTACAGTATTACTAAAACATGTGATATTTAACTGGTAAAGTCACAACAGTCAATTAATTTACAAGACAAAATTAATTCCCAAAGACTTCTTGCTGAAACGTTTTACAAAGTTTCCTTTAAGTTCTGTTTGATTATTTTAGACAGCAGTTAGTATTAAAAACTAGCATAAAACCAAACTGTTTTTCAAAAAGCCACCATTTGATAAGGGTGTTTAGAAAAGCAAATATCCTATAGTGAATGCAAATAGTGACCTGTGCTTTTTTTTTTTTTTTTTTTTTTTTTTTTTTTTAATTTCCTGTGGAACAACAAAACCATTTAGTTGCTTAAATAGCAGCCAAATGAAATAGGATAATTACCAAAGCATGTTTGATCTTCATTACATTGGAAATGCATGAAATAAAACATCCGCATTTGCCCTATTATGACAGACAAAGTACTTTTGAGCAACCAAAAGATATTTATACATCAACTTTAGAAACAATTTACTGGATTAAATTTGGAAGGCACAGCAGGAATTGGCAGAGGGCACATATCATGAGGTTACTGCGGGTTTAAATGTGGCTCATTGTAACACAAAATTGCCTTAAAATCAACTGAATACAGCTGATTTTAATTCTGCTTTCTTTTCTAAAATGGAAAGCGTTTCTGATGCAAGGCGAGTGTGTAACAGGGGTTTTAACCACTGTGCCAGTTTTCCCAATTACTGGCAAACTGCTGAGACTTAAACCAGTTATCACACGTAAACACTTCCCTTTTTTTACAAGATCTGCAAGTTTCAGCTTTAGGACATTCTTCCACATTTACAATTGTTGTCCTGAGCTGGGCTCCTGGCTCTGTACGATTAAGACCAGTTATTTGAACAAACTCCATTATTATTATTATTATTATTATTATTATTATTAAAATGGCCAGGTTTACTGTATAGATCAAATGTGCAATGACATTGTTGGCCCAGCCATTCACTAATTAAGAATAGCACCAGATCTCATTTCAATGAACTGCTAAACCTATTTGCAGAACATTTTTTCTTCTACTAAAAAGCACAGCTGAAAAATAATTCATTTTGCATTAAACCTAAAAACATCATAATCTCACATAAAACCCCACAATGGCTGACTTAAAACCTCAAGTGTACTTCAAAAACAAATCTTGTTAAATGTTAACAGCAAGGTTCGCTCTCGATTTATCATTTTTTAAATCTAGTGCAAATTTTTGCAGTAAAGGCATTTAAAATGGTCATTTTCATTTTATTACTCACAGTAATTTTTATAAACTACAGTATATGCAACCTTTCATCTATTGCACAACCCCTTATACACTACATAAACACAGATTAGTAAACCAGTTATACTGTATATAGCAAAGCTGCTTCTAGGAGTGTAAGCAACATTAAAAAGCAATGTTGTTCCAGGCATTTCAGATCAGTACTTCTTGGAGGCTGTATAATATTACCGTGGAGATCAAGTTTGGTGCCTGTCAAGCACGACAACACATATCACATATGCACTTTACAACAGCAGTTGTTGCACTCTGTGGTTTTTTTTTTTTTTTTTGTTTTAAATGACCTTTATGGAGGCTTAGGTTTACCAGAACGCTTCCAAAGTGTGTTCTCTCTAATGGCCTCTGTTCAAACAAGCCTGCTACTGTACTGAAGAGAAGATTGATCTCTGGGAAACTGCTGTCTTCAAGACACATGGTCAGATGCATACGATGAATCATAAGATTAGTTCCAAGAGAATGACAAGGCAAGCCAGCATAATAATAATAATAATAATAATAATACTTGTCAACAAAGAAATTGGCTGGCTTAGTGTTATTCACCTGACCAGGTGTTTGGTTTCAGACTGCTTTGCACATAAACAAGGTTAAGAATCACAGCGTCTGTAAATACTTATATTTGCATCCTAATGCCACCAAGCAACCAGATGTGTTTGTTAAAGGTATTAGATATTCAAAAGTACACTGTGCCATGTAATAACAGTTTTGAAATAAACACCATGTGGGAAAAAAAAAAAAACACAGCAATGAATCTTGGCAGGAACAGGTACCAAATAATAATGGGCAACAAGATTTTAGGAATACTACAATGACACCAGTGTAACTGCTTTATGCGTAAGCAGCTTCAAGTTTCTACTTTCTTTCAGTTTTTATTCTGTTCTTATTGCAATTACTCAAACGCTGTTTTTTTTCTGTTATGGTGCTTTTAGCAGAGTACAAGAGCTGCTATTCAGCTCTAGTGGCCTGTCTTAGACATTTGAAATGAAGGCAAGAAATGAAGGAGCCAGTGCCATCTAATGTTCTGCCACTTTGAACTAGATTTCCTTAAGTTTTTCTGGTAACACAGGGGTGTGCATTAGATGGCATTGTCGCTTACCAACATAGACACTAACCTACATGCATTTGCCTGAAGTGAGAAGCTCCTACAATCATTTCAAAAGCATCTTTAACACATTTACTTATTTAAAAAAAAAAAAAAAACATAATTTAAATAATTTGAGCAATTGCAATAAGAACTCTCAATGAAATGCTATGGAGCAGTAAAAAATCATAAAAAAAAAAACATAATTTGATGTTTACTCTTTAATATGGACAGTCTCGAAGAAGGATTATACAGTTAAAGACAACAGCAGAATGCAGTTATTTTCAGAGGGATAAACGCTATTGATTGGCATCTTAATTCGATTTCCCCAAGAGAATTTCAAAATGCCATACTGCCTTTAAACCAACTACTAGAAAATTTTAATTATCAAAAAAAGGGGGCAAAATCTAGCAGAATGCTTTCAGTAACTAGTTTTATTTCAATTAATATTCAATTCAATTTAACAGTATTTCTGACAATTTCCATAGTTAGCTCAACTCAACCATCATGGCTGTAGCAGTTGTACAGCAAAGAAAACTGAGGTACAAAGCAATGCTAGATAAACACAGAAATTCTTAAAATGTACCCACAAGTTGGATTTTCTCAAGTCTATGTGAAATGGTACAATTGATTACTTCAGGATAACAAAATCTTAAAATAATAATAATGAGCTTTGTCTGCCAACACTAGATGCGAGAAACTGAACTGTACAAAAAATGACACACCAGCAACATGTAGCTCCAAAGAAAGTGCTGATAGCCGTCACTGTCACCAACAAAATAATTTCCTTAGTACACAAAATTACAGTACAGAGTATTGGACTAATTCACAGATCATAAAACTAGAGATGAACAGCCATTCAGAGTTTAAAAAAAATCTGTAGGCTACATTTTTATTCTTTTCCCTGTCTTTTTAAAGCCTGAATATAAGGTGCTGCCTCAATAGAACCAAAGCCCTAGGGTACAAACCCAGTATCCAAAAGTATAATGCACTCTACTGAAAAGATTACGGAAATAATGTACTTTTACAGGTTGAAGGTAACTTGTTAAAAAATGAGAAACTGAGACCAGATCAATGCAGGCTCAAGCCACCAGTCCAGTAAAAAATAAAGCTGAAAAGGGTGTCAAATCTGCTGCATCCTGGCAGCTTTGAATTTGGACACCCTCTTGCAGGGTTCCTTCTGCAACTGGGGCACAACTTCCTCTGCCTTTCTCTCAGGAATTGTGGGAAGGGCTGGAGAAACGATGGTCAGGTGTGGAATCAATGATGGCAGGGTAGGGTCCTTTTCCACCACTGTGCCCGAAAATGCCTACAGGGAAAAAGTACAAAAGACATCTTTAGACTAATAATGTGTGTGCAGAAATATGGACTTGAACAGGTGTACACATGCACTTTTTGTTAATTTGGGTAAAATCCAAACTGCAAAAAAACTCAAGGAGATAAGGACCGGCACATGTGCAATATCAGAACCAAGTTGTTTATATCTTACTTCAAAGACCCCTGGTAGTGGCAGGGGTTTACTGGGGGAGTTCTCCTCCTCATGCAGGACCCCTTCGCTGGTGTCGCTGTGTGTGGACTCATCATGGCTCAGGTTGCGACAGAATCCCCGTCGGTCATCGCTGCTCTCGCTGGTGTCACTGCACACACTGTCCTCCCGGCTACGAGACTTCAGGATTGATTTGCGGGGAACTAACTCACCATTCACAACATCAACAAACAGCCTGAAACAAAAACAATCATTTAAAAAGCTAATTCATAGAGAGGGTCTCATTATCCCAGGTCTGTATGTCCATCAGACAGAAGATATATTTACATTAATTGTTAATATATTTTATGAAATGTGTGGTCTAAAAAAAATATAAAATCGCTCACATTGAACAGCAGTCTGAACCATTCCGTGCTTTACTATAGACTTGACCGACTCAAGCTTCTTTGCAACCTTCATGGTTTGTCTAATTAAACCCAGGTGTGACAAATTAAGCTTACAGTAAAACCTGCTCAACTACACAGTGGGAGTCTGTTTTTCCCACTCTGCACTAGAACAGAATCACAGTGCATGCGAGAGATTTTAAAGTGTCTTGGGAAAAACAGGAGCAATGACAGAGTAAGGTGGGCTTCTCCCCAGAAAGCCTTGTTATTGAGGGAGAGCCTTGCTTTGCTCCAGTGGATTCCTTTGAGAGGTAGGGATGCACAGCTGCAAAGTCCCCTATGACCAACGCCTGCCAATACCCGATCTGCAGCCAGCTGGGAAGCTGAGGATGAGGCAAACATATTGATTTCCCTTTCCCTTTTTGCAAAGGCAGTCAGCTCTATTATCTTGTCACAAAACAGATCCCAAGACTGAGCCCTACACCTGTTTAGAATATTACGCTAATGTAACGAAATGCGACTAACATTTTCAATCTCAGATCCATAACCCTGCATTTGTCTTAGGAGTGAAAACAATCCATTATAAAAGAAAAATCAAGCTTTAAATCAAACTTTTAAAAGGTTTCTAATGGTAGTATCAGCTCAATTTTCTTTTTATGTTTTGTGACCTCTAAGCATGCCACAGAAAGAATTTAGCCAAACAGCTGGTAAATCAGATGGCTTGAGGAGGTTATCAGATTATGGATAAAGAGACACTAATTTATGGAAAAAAGATATACTTTCAGCAACGTATTGTTCTGTTTAATGTACAGTTATGACTTAATTGGCAATAAGATAAACATTAAAATGGCAATTTCTGTTTACAGTGTCAGACATGCTCTTGCTGCTTGTTGTTTGGAGAGTTAATCGCATTGTTTATGACAATCAGAGCATGTGTAATTCATTAGGCTTTTTAGTTTAGTTTTTTTAAATATGGAATATGTATGTTGCTGTTGGAAAGATCTGTATGTTTTCACGGTTTATTCCCAAGATGTTCCACAAGGGTTCAGTACAACGGTATACATTTTCTTCAACTAGCTGTGGTAAGAAAATTCCCCAAAATGTCCATTCTACCTATCAAAGAGAATATACTGATCTGCGTCTGTACCAGACTGTGACCCTGTAAGTGAATCACGACTGGACAACCAGACTTGAATGTATCTCAAGTTAGACACTATACTAACCTCATGACACTGGGTTGGTAATGATACTCTTACCTGTAAAGGTCTGCAGGCGTTTTAATTTTTGCGAGTCCTGGAACAGAGTGTCCATTCCCGTTGCTATTTTTCCTCTTTCGCTTGGCTTCCTCCTTCCTCTCACTGAATTTCAGAGTGGTGTTTTTCCCTGTGTTTATCCTGACCTGGTGTTGACAGAATACCACAGCTGAGATGGGTTTTGCAGGGCAGGTTATTGATACAACCTAAAAGCAATATCAATAATCTGCAGAAACTAAGCCGGAATGCAGTCCATGCACATCTACTTTCGTTTTTAAGTACCGTTTCTCCAGTAAATTTGCAAACCATGCTGTCAACACCCACCCTTTTTGGCTCCACTGTGTGGGTGAAGTAAATCGTTGGCACACAGCTCCCTTCATCATCTTCATCGTCACTGTGACGTTGGCCGTTGCCATTCACCTGACATGTGATCAGTCTGGAGTCTTCCCGAGTGACTGGAGGCCAGCCCTCCTCTCCATGCAGGCAAGGCAAGTTCCCGCTCGGATGCTCCTTCTCTTCCTCAGACGAAGAGGATGTTGTGTCATCCCCATTTGTATCTGTACTGTAAGATATTCTGACAGGATAAAGATAGCGTCACTTACTGATCATTGCAATTAAAATAAACAAATGCATAAACAACTAATTACACAAACAAACAGATTAGAAGGACCAAACACTAGCGTGCTGTATGAAATGTACTGCAGACTCACTTGCAGGTAACCTGCTGGTTTCAGGTCTGTGCTGTGCACAGCATGTAAAAGGTAACATGCCTCAAATTAGAATCTTTTATATATTTCAAAATCAAAAACTTGAAGGCTGAAAGATATCACTAATAAGTAAGGAAATTGATTTTTAATTACTAGTAGGTACGTTGAATTCTTATAGAAAGAATACTACATCAACGGTCAACTGCACAAGTGGAACAACTGTGTGTGTTTACAAATATTTCAATACACTTATAAGTCAAGGTAGCTCACCACTTGGCTCTAGTGATTTCGTCAGGAAAGATTGATTGGATATTTCTACATTACCGATCTTTTTGATCCAGCAGCTCTTCTTCCATCTCCAACTCATCCAGTCTGGCCCACAGCTCTTCTTCAGACAGAATGCCGCTTTTGGCTTTGGGATCACCTTCTCCACCCTCAAAAACATCTTGGATTTTTGGTCTGGAATATGGCTTGTGGGCAGTTCTTTGTTTTCCTGAGGAGAATGCAGAGACACGGAGAGAGTTCAGAAATCAGTTTACTGTACTCCCCATTTTATTTATTTTTTATTATATATTATACACACACACACACACACACACGGTACTGTGCAAAAGTTTTAGGCAGGTGTGAAAAAATGCTGTAAAGTAAGAATGCTTTCAAAAATAGACATGTTAATAGATTATATTTATCAATTAACTAAATGCAAAGTGAGCGAACAGAATCTAAATCAAATCAATATTTGGTGTGACCACCCTTTGCCTTCAAAACAGCATCAATTCTTCTAGGTACACTTGCACACAGTTTTTGAAGGAACTCGGCAGGTAGGTTGGCCCAAACATCTTGGAGAACTAACCACAGTTCTTCTGTGGATTTAGGCAGCCTCAGTTGCTTCTCTCTCTTCATGTAATCCCAGACAGACTCAATGATGTTGAGATCAGGGCTCTGTGGGGGCCATATACCATCACTTCCAGTCCTGGAAGTGATGGTATGGCCCCACAGAGCCCTGATCTCAACATATATAGTCTGTCTAATATATATATATATATATAGAATGTAAGTTCTCATGTTTGGTCCAACCTACCTGCCGAGTATTTGTATATATATAGAAGAATTGAAATTGATGCTGTTTTGTGGCAAAGGGTTGGTCACACCAAATGGTGATGTTTCTTCTGTTCACTTACTTTGCATTTAGTTAATTGATAAATATAAGTCTATATAACATGATGCTATTTTGGAAAGCATTCTTACTTTTACACCATTTTTTCACACCTGCCTAAAACTTGTGCACAGTACTGTGCATAGTGTGTGTGTATATATATATATATATATATATACATATATATATATATACACACACACACACACAGTAACAGTACTTACTGGAAACTAGGTTTTTTTCATAATTTACAATGTTTTACATCGTATACGTTTCTGTAAATACTTGAAAATGAAAACATGTTACAATACACGAAACATAAGGAGTATCAAAGCAATGTTCAAGAAAAGTGAAAATTGTCTCCAAATCCTGGATTCCTCAAAATAGCCACCCTTTGCCTTAATAACAGCCTCACAAACATGAGGCATTCGGTTAACAAGTTTTAGCAGGAAATCACCTGACATGTCTTCCCAGCTCTTCTGCAGCAATTCCCAGAGATGTAGGGCACTTGTGGGTACCTTTGCTATGACTCGTCTGTCTAGTTAGTCCCATACAAGTTCTATGGGATTGAGGTCTGGAGACTGGGCAGACCAGGTCATTAGATTGAGTTGTCCTTCACTTATCTTCTTCGACAGATAGTTCTTGCACAACTTTGAGGTGTGTTTCGGATCATTATCTTGCTGAAGAATGAAGGACTGCCCAACTAGCCGTAATCCTGATGGAATGGCATGTCTCTGAAGTATGCTATGATAGCCATGCTGGTTGAGCTTGCCATGGACTTGGTAAAGATCACCAACTCTGTCACCAGCAAAGCAACCCCAGACCATGACACTGCCTCCTCCATGCTTGACAGTGAGAACCACACATGCGCTTACCCTCTCTGCATCTTACAAATACTTGGCGTTTGGACCCAAATATTTCAAATTTTGACTCATCGGTCCATAAGACCAACTTCCACTCCAGTTTCTGTGTTTTTTAGCCCTGGCAAGTCTCTTCCTCTTATTCTGCACTCTTAACAATGGTTTCTTTGCAGCAATTCTTCCAGTTAGGCCAGCTTCACGCAATCTCCTCTGAACAGTTGATGGTGAAACATCTGTATGTCTAGTAGTATTTAGCTGAGCTTGTATTTCTGGGCCAGTTAATGATTCTGATGATTATTCTCCGATTCTGAGGTCACCCTTGGCCCGTCTGACCTCGTTCGGTCCTCATGAGTGTCAGTTTCTTCAAATTGTTTGATGGTCTTGGCCACAGCAGTTACAGACACTTGCAAAGTTCTTGCGATTTGTCTTAAAGACTGGCCTTCAATTCTTAAAAAAATAATTACAGACTGTCTTTTTTCTTTGCTTAACTGAGCGTATTGTGCCATTTTCTGCTGCCTTACATTCAGGAATGGCAAACTTGTGCCTATGCCACCTATATTTATAATTATCATGGACCCTCACCTGTTAACAATAACTGGTGACAAAAGGTTAATTAGGTAACATGCTAGTTAACTCAGAACACCTAACATAGACACTTATACTTAGGCCAGTGTTCTAACACCGTGTTATACACATTTCACACTTTTAACTGACTTTGGCTTCAGACTGAAATCCCCTTGCTTTTGGTGACCATTTCATTGAAATTGACAAGAGTTACATTTTCATTTAAAAAATACATTTTTGAATGCAATGCACTTATGATTATCAGCTTATACAAGTACACGTATCATAATGAAATATTAAGTTTTTATAGACAAGTTTATACAGTTAAATGCATAGATAATCATGGAAAACCTGGTTTCAAGCAGGTGTACTCAAACGACTGGTACTGTGTGTGTGTGTGTATATTGAGAAGCCTTGTAACTCACTTACCCACTGATTATTATACATTCCATATACACGCAAGGAACAAATTACCTGTTTTTAAAATTATGCTTTTCTGCTAATAAGACAGCCGTTACATTGCAGAATGTCTCAATATGACTCACAGATGGAAACACACCCAATACAAAACACAAAAATGAGTGTTGTGCAAATAAAACTATGAGACTCCAGAAAGCTGCAGGGAAAGATGGCTCCAAATGGCTTTGGGTGACTATGTAAATTTGAACTGCTTAGCCTTCTCGGTTACGGAGCTGGAAAGGGTTAAAACAAAAGCCAGATGGACAGAGCTAGATGAAGATGAGCCTGGCCTCCTGGGAGCAAGTCTCCATACTGTTCTACACTGGGCAGCTACTAGAAAAGGTCAGCTCAAAGTTTGGATAATCTGTTTGGTTTAAGACATTCACAGCCCGCTTCATCACAAGCAGGCTTTCAAAACTAATCAGCAAATATTTGCTGGTGCTCTAAAAATTCCCCAAGTTACCGAACATTTTTCAGATACGACGTGTGAAATGCTTTAAAAATTAGCTAATAGCTTATTAGTACATGCGTGATGATTTTTAAAATTGACACACATAATTGAAATTACACAGGGCACAAGGTAATAAATTCCAATCAGGGTACTTTGCTTTATTTTGTTATACACTTGTGAATAAAAACAACTGTAGCCACAAATTGAAAATGTTACTGTTAATTGCATTCCTAGCTACTTAGCAATATGAAAGTAATGAAGAGATGCTAGCAAGCATTAACAATACCTTTGGTAAGGATTTCTTCGTTCTCAACCTCTTCTATAATGTCCACAAAGTCTCCCTTTTCCTAATTAAGAAGAATAGGTTTGAGAAACCACTAGAAGAATCTACATGCACTGCAGAAAATGCGTTTGCTCAAACCTCCTATGTCAGAAATAAGCAGCAAATGGTGCCTGCTCCAGAAATAGGAAAAGCACTCAAACTACACAATTGTAATACAAATGCTATTTCTTGCAATACAAAATACATCTCACTGAAGCAAAATGCCCATTAGAAGCATTTCATTCTCAACAGTATCTTGGCACATACATATTACACTGTGCAAATACATTCTTACTTATCATCCTGTTGTGTAAAATAGGATAAGCAGAGAGTTTGTATAATGTAAGCGTCATTTTCCCCAAGAGTTATTCAAATATAGCAAGTCAGAGAAAGAAAAGTTGATTACTCTATTGGATGCTATGCTGTCACAAGCAGGTTCTCATGAAAGGCTCATTATTGGAGTTACTGTAACTTACAGAAGATTGTTTTTCGAGGTCTTCTGTGAATCCGACTCTGGCTTCAAAATTCTTCACTACTTTGTACAAGTCATCCAGTGCAGTTTGTACATCTGAAACGGTCAAGGAAAGAAAAAGAATAGATTATTACTGTTAGTACGATTACAAAAGTAGGAACTATTGAAATCATCAACATGCAATCCTTATGCCAGGAACAGGCTGAAAAAAAAAAAAAGATTAGTGGATACCTAGTCTTTACAATTAATTTTAGCATATTTCACTCGCATACAATGTGGTCAAGGAAAAGATTATTAAAATGCCTATATTTATGTGCTGCCTAGAACTGTACCAAGTAATTTATCTATGTCTTACATTATTTTAGCAACATCTGGCAAAGGGAGATTTAGGTTAGACAAGTAATTACTGTCATGTATTTGTCCCAGAGACAGGTGTACTTATATTAAAATAATCCAACAGCTTCTGCTGTTATTGAAGAGAGGACTTAGTTTGAGCTATTGAATCACTCTTTAAACTAAAGAAATATGTATGTATGCATACACGTGTGTTAACAGAGATCGGCACGGGTATCCGAAAACCCGGGTGTCCCGTCAGGTTTTAAATTACCGACTTGGGTCTCTTTTTACTACCGGGTATTGACTATTAATTAGAGAATTTAAAGAAAATGTAGAAAATATGACAATGCAGTTGTAAGAGTACAACGTAAAAACAAGCTTTGTATTAAGCCGTTTTACAGAAAAACACCCAGTGAGCGGCAAGTACACCTCAAGAATAAGAACTGCGGCGGCTGTTCTTCTCAGGAACTAAATCGGAACGAAAACAACATAACATCCTGTTGGGATTACGTTAGTGATAACTCTGTGAACTCCAGTAATAATAATAATAACAATAACCGTGTGGCTTCCAACATGGAATGCTTTAGGGTCAAATACTGTGCTGATATAGTTTCTTACAAAAAAAATCAAGTAGCCATATTTAAAAATAAACACAAAGTAATGTAAAAACATTATTCACACACTTATAAAATGTTAACCCATTATATTAACAATGCTTTAAAATTAAACTTCTGAAAATCAGCAAATTAATACAGTACAAACACTTACTTTAATGTAGCATGAAGTACAAAAATAAACTCCTTTGCTCGGATGCCATGTTTTAAAACAGCGGAATATGGCCACTAGATGTCGCAAAGAATCCTGCAGCAAGAAGCGCGTTTAACATTAATAACTGTATTCAAACCAATTAAATTATAATTTCGATGTTTCCAGTACTTAAAAAGGCTACACAAGCCAACAGATCTAAAGAGACTAAATGTATGTGCACTATACAGTATTTAAATATGTATCATGCACTTAAAACAGTTACCCGAAAGAGACCCGGGCATTTTTCACTGCAGGTACCTGGTTTCTGATTTTCTACCAGTGCCTACCTCTAATATTAATTAAATATACAAAACTATAAAATAGATCAGATTTACTGTAAACACAACACCAATCGTGTTCCTATCTCAAGCTTGAAGAAAAAAAAAAAAAAGAGATAAATGGATTAAAGATTCAAGCACTCTTAAGAACCACATATTGGGTTTTCCATTAAAAAAGAAAACATCTTCCCGTAATTAAAAGTCATTTGGATATAGACAATGATGCAGTAACACTCACTGAATCATCTTTGACCAGGAAATCTGATATTAATGATCCAGGACTAATTTGCCAATGCAAATTACAGTAGGCCGTAATCCCCAGTAGCCTTCTGCTTCCAATACAGGTGCCATTGTGTGTGCTTGTGTTTTCTACAGAATAAGAAGCTTTTCAACACATAAAGCACCTTGTATCTTTTAATCCAGAAGACAGACTTGAAAAATAGAAGCACTATGAGTGCACTTTAATTAATCTTTAACTTGCCTTCAAAACACCCAGATTAGCATTAATCTTGAAACACCATAATTCACAGCTCAGGTAAGGAAGTCTACATTGGTGCTAATCAAGTTTTGTGAAACCACTGGCTGTGTTACATTGTGACATGTTTGGGTTTCAGCCATATAAAGATATTTTGCAATTTAAAAAGGTTAAGGGAATAAACAAGAACCTGCACCAATAGCTCCTTGGCGCACTCAGAAGCTTAGCAAAATTGTTCCTGCAGGCAATTGTCTATTTAAAGTTAGCGTCAACTCTCTACTGACCCCTAGTGGCTAAAGCAATTAGAGCAGGAACATTTGGACATTTTCAATCCTCAAAACTTCATAGCAACATTCACATTTAGAACCATTAACCCACAACAGATTACTTAGCAGGTGAATTTTATGAAGTCCCAACATGGCCAGAGACCTATTTTTATACGAGTCTCATCGACAACGTGCATTAGAATGCCAGAGTGGAAAAAGTGTTGTTGCATCCTATTGCAAACATTTATTTAATGCGATAAGCCAGCCATAAATAAGTGGAAGAAAAATAACTTATGATTCCTTCCTCCATGCAGTTGCACACCTTGTCCTCAGTAAGTTTGCTTTTTATTACTGCTGCTGGGCTCGTGATATCTTTTTAGGTGGCTGACAATCCCAGCTGCCGTCACTCTTATGGACAGGCTATAAGTCTAATATGACTTATTGTATGTACATACCATGGCAAGTGTAGCAACTGTTTCTTGTGGTTCCCTTCACTAAATGAGTGCTACATCCTTTAAAAATGGAAATGTACTTCATGTTAATTTGGTACTGTGTCCTAATAAACCATCTCCAAGAGCTATTCCTACAACTACAGTAAAAGGAAAAACAGAAACAAGGTTATACATTTTAACCAGTTTCAAATAGGGGTCACATCAAGCTTGTTTTGTGAATTCAGCGCTATTGAAAGTTACTAGATGTGTACCAGAGTCTGAATTCCTCCATTTAGTCACACCAAATGTTTTCAGTTGTGATCAGCTGCCTTGTATCATAATTCACAACAGTTTGTTGCTTGCTATGTACACAAACACAAAATACTGACATCAGCCTACAAACCTCAATACACAAGAATGCTAGATCAGTGGGTTCCAAACATCAGACAATGGCACTGCTATTATGGTACTTACCCAAAACTTTATACAAGATTAATTACATTTAATGTTTCTGCATATAGACTCAATTGGTATATGCTGATGCCCTTGCTACATATAGACTATGTATGAAATAAATAAGCCAAGCTATTTTTAAATTAGTCTATTTACTGTCAAGATCTGTATTCTGAGACCATGTAACAGATTGATGCTGAAACAAAAGCAACACAACAGGAGGACTGGCTTTTATTAACTTTTTGTGACACAGCACATGACCACTTTGAGTTGTAGTCAATAGAGCTCGATAGCAAAAATCAGTTGACAGAGTACCTTCACTCTTAGTTTCAATGCAATTTTGCTCAAGCTCAACAACCAATTATTTTCCTTTACTTCCTTCAGTGAAAATGGGCACAGCTACATCAAAAGATACCATAAATCACAGGAAAAGATTTTGCTTTTTGACTACCTTTTTGTGAATTAAAACCCCCCCTTAGTGGAATGCGGAGATGATGCACAGTGAAGAGGGAGCCTAACTGGCAAGACAAAAGCAACCAGCAGCTAAGAGGTTAAGCCTGAATGCATTAACAAAGGAAAATGATAGCGTAAACAGTTCATAAAATCTCACAGCCCTGATGTCGCACTAGATCATTAAATTTCTGCAACAATTAGACCTTTTCTCACGGCAGCAAATTGGACCCGTTGCCATGGCAAATCTGAGCCCTTAAGTCATATATCTTTGATTGTGGAAAGGTCAGACGCAGACAGCCTAATAACTCAAGGAGCTGTTTGACAGATTTCAAACAAGCATGATCACATAACAGCAGAAAACTATGTTGGCAGTTGTTAAAAGCAAGAGGGTCAGGAAAAAGGTTAAGGTTATGGAATGTTTTTGCTTCAGTAAACAGAGTCAGATAATGTGTCTAACCAAGTTTACATCTAAAAAAAAAGAATAAATATTTTTAGGTACGAGGTCAGACCAATAGCATTACTTTCTGAAGCAGGGACAGCAATAGTAAGTAGTATATTATTTGTTAAAACAGAATCTATATACATTTGACAATGTAAATGAAAGATGATACATTCCTTGACTTTTAGCAGGTGAAAATGTAAGCCCTTGCGCACTAAAAACAATTGAAGGCTGTGAAACAATATACCATACCAAGAGACGGCTAAATATCTAATTTAATTACCAATCTAACATATACACATACACACATATAATCTGGACCTCATCACAAAGCGCCATCTGTATGGGTTTGTTTTGTTCAATTGTTTAATTACTTGCTTTTTACTCAACTCTCAGATCTGCAATATAAAAAACACTGTATAATTTAACCAATTTCAACTTTGCCTTAGAGCAAGCCTTCCTAACAATAACAACACAGGATGAAGTGCCTCTGATCATTTTGGTGTTTTCAATTTGCTTGGTTGATGATTTCACTGGCAGTCTGCTAAATGTCCCACAGGTGCTTCACACACCACGGGCTCCAGCACCTCCTGCTGTGAGAGAGGGCATCGAGGGCTGCTGCTGACAGCTTCACAGGCACTTCCTCCTCCTTTACTTTTTGGAAGACACTTGCAAACCACACCAACCCCAGAGTGCATCCCTGCATCTGTGAACGGCTGAGATCTGGCAAGCTCGCTAGCCTTTCTTTATATTTGTTAGCAAAGCTTGGGTCTGAACACAACCCTCCTGAGAAGGTTTGGTGCAAGTAGACCCACTCTTGTATGATTTACAGCAGTTAACTGAACAGTTTAGTCTTCCAATAAAGGACTGTTTTAGCAACAGGTCAACCCCTCTATTACCTGAAGTGGTACTGAAACAGTGAACACTTTCACCCATTTTGTCACCAGTGACATGGTCTGGGTAAACCCAACTAGTGTATAGAACAAAGGTATAAGGTCTACATTTAGACTATGTATGTGACTACAGTATTTAGCTCTGGTAAGCATATAATATGAAGGCATACAAAACAAATATGATCAACTTGATACACAGCTACAGTTCCATCAATTTTCTTAATTGAAAACACAGTAGGAGTAATAAATAATTTCTTGCCCTCCTAATGCACTTCAACCAAAACCTCCACAGAGTACGCTCTGGTGTGCCAGCTTTACTTTCCCCACCCCACTCAGGCTGGCTTTTCTATGCGAATGAATACCAGCTGGTTTTTGCCGATGCATGCTGCAGTTACTAGGAAAATGGGGAAAATGACCACTCTGATCTGAAAATAAATGTAAACAAAAAGCTGACTATACATATGTGTATTTATGTTCAGAGACAAGACTGATTTGACTCCTTAATTTCACACCATGTACCCAGACATCAGGCGATCGCTAAAGCTTCTGCCACAGAAGTCCTGACAGGATTAATTTGAGGCTTATAAAGTGTAAACAGGACTTACGTTTCTTCCTGTGCTCCACCAGGTTACTGGCCTGCTTTGCTGAGCATTTTGCAAACCAGTTGTCACCCAACAAAACTGTGACCTCATTTGTATGGACAAGCTTTCCTGGCATGAAGGCAAGAGGGCCAAATGGTACCTGTCACAAAAAATTAGATGTCACAAAACCCCTGAAGAGAATTAAATTCAGATGCACAAAGCCTTGCGATCTCCTTCAGTGGAACTGTTAGGAATGTAACAGACACTGCTGGAAGTTAGCCATTATGCCCAACAATCCTTACTGTGATCTTGAAATAGCCAGAACAGATCATTCATCCATAATAACGTGGATTTGACCAACAAATATTGAAGTTTAAACCAGCAAGTAGACACATCTATACTTCTACTATTTACACCATAAAAATATACAACCAAGTACTTTCCACACTAGCAGGGAGGTGTAGGGTTATGCTCATAAGATCCTGCCATCAGGTAAAGTCTCCTAAACAACTCCAAACTTATTACAATAATAATTACATGTTTCTAAAGACACAACAGGCCAGACACCATACAGCTTTAATAACCACTCAACTCCATTTGCCTCTTAAAATAAAATTAAGGTAATAAAACCAATAGGTCACCTGCTATAAATAAATGCCTATTCACCATTCTTGTCATTCTGGCCTCAAAAGGGGCTCAGAACAGTGACATCTTTAGGCCAGAAGGAAGAATTTAATTAAGGATGGAATGGACTTCAATTCCATAAAACCACTTTTTAATGCAAAACCAGGTCATCACGGTGTAATGATACTTGAAAGTGGAAAATTACAATATTTTAAGAACCACTACCATTAAAGAGACTGAAGCAATACACTACAACTAGAAAGGCCTGTGTACTAGGTAATGTATTCAACCCATAAACCACTAAGATTTTTTAAAATATGTATTTATTTACTTAGTTTGCTGAGAATACTAAAATAACAGCAGTGCATTTCTACATAAGCTGTAGTATATTTCTACACCACACAGAAGAAGGATGTTCGAAGTTGGCACTTACCATAACATCGTAAGATAGTTTGTCCGGCAATGTACTGAGCCGTTGCTGAAGAGCTTCATAATCGCTTTGGACTTTCTTCCTGTTAAAAAATTCAGTATTGACAATTTATAACTGCACACAAGAAACAATATAAACAATTACATATTTATTTATTTATTTTTTTAAAAGGTTATATTTTAAGATCCAGACCTTTAATAACTCACTCAGCGGCTTTAGAGGTAAAACTATAAAAAGCCAGTCGCCCTACCTAAATAATGCATGATCATCGCGTTTTAAAAATAGTTAGAAATGGCAACCATGTGGTTTCAACATGACTTGATTGCACATTATTTAAGTAGTATGAACAGGGTGTATTTGTTTGGTTCTGGTATTGTAAAATTAACAATCAAAGACTGGAGTAACAGTCCGAAAACCTGGCCCAGCTTTACCCAAAGTTGTTTCAATAATAAACCTTCAAATGAGATTATAAAAAATAGTATGTGCTGTACTGCCAAATGTCTTTCTCCATAGAAACCACTGAACAAGTTCCCTATTAGTTCAAATCGTAAAAAGATACAACCACTAAAAGGAATTTTCACTATGGTCACAAGGTAAAAATTATTTCAGATCTGAACCTTCATCAAGGTAGAATGAATTTTACTAGGGTAATGCAACTTTCAATGAATGAACATGTAGTTAAGAAAATCCTTTTCTCTTAAATACTAAATTATTTTAATTTTAAATCAAAACTATTTTATGCATCAAGACTATGCAGATATTCATTGCAAGTCTTGCCAAACCTAGAGCACAGAGAAGGTAGATAGATTAGTGACAGAGCTAAGCTTTGGCATTATGGCTATCTTGTGTGAAACTGTTGATCTGCTTAAAAATTAAGAAGCACAATGCAGTAATATACTGTAGCTCTACAGAGTATAAAAGCAATTAACTGGAAAGAATGTGTTCAAAACAGACTTAATTATTTAATGGCAATGCATCATAAAATATTTGTATTGTGTAGATTGAATAATTGCTTAAAACTGGGAATTGGATTTATTGGGAAAATGTAACGTTAGCACAGATGCTGGGAATATGTATGCAGACTGTGATGCAAAATTTAGCCTCTGAAAATCAGAAACATTAACTATTCAGGCATTTTATACACTTACTTCATTGCAATGACCATATGGTGTATTTTATGATTGAGTTTGTAAAATTATAGGCCATTCCTGCAATCATATTTATTTTATTTAGAATAGCAAGCAAAAAAAAAAAAAAAAAAAAAAAGACATTCTTGTAAAGATGATGTTTAAAATGAAGTTAATGCCTGTGCCAGGCAATATGAACTGTATGTTCCATATCATTTAAGAGAATGATTGTGGGTCCCGCTAGATTATCGATTCTACAAACTTGTCAAAACTGCAAAAGCATCCAACTTACTGCACTTTTTTTTTTTAAATATATATATATATATATATATATATAAAACACTGCTACTGTACCACACACTGGTATAAAACTAGGTCTGCTTCAGTAATAATTATACAAAAAAGGTATTAAAACATGTTAAATGCCCAACTACAGTAAACGCTTTGTTTTATTCTGGTCATTAATCAGACATTGTCGTCAGTAGTGAAAACAGTATTCCCAGTGCAGTATGAGAATTGTACATGGTGTAATTACACAAGTTGCCATTGTAGCAGATGAAAACAAACACATTCATGTTAAAACTAGACAGATAATGTTAGTATATTTTACTTACCAGTGCTGGATTTGGTCTTGGCAGCCAATGACTACCTGTTATTAAAACAGACAACTGCTTGTGAAATATACAGAAAAGCACATTACGGATTTTCTTTTTTTTTTTTTTTTGTTAACACACATCACATTCATCATCCTTTGAAAGTCTGTAAAATCATGGCTATGTCTATGCTATTCTTTTTCATATTCTCTTCAAATGTAAAAATAGAAAGTGGAATTCATGTACAGTGCATACAAATATGAATTGCATTTATATCTAATAAACACCACTTGATTCCACAGAAACCAATCATATCACTGGCCTTAATCCTTTGCAACCTTAACAACCATTGCAGTACTGGGTCCTCATCAATAAACTCTATACTGCAGATACCAAGCCTTTATAATGAAACATACCAATAGAGCCTGCTTTTATCCACATTATGAGTTAGTCCACTTTTAATGTAAGTACAGACTGGAATTTTAAAGCAAGCAATTCATTTTAACTAATAGCACACTGACCACAAGGTATGAGTAACCTGCAGAATTTACTTTATCAGGACACTAGTTACAGAATATTACTTATCTATAGTGTGTCAGCACTTATTAAAAGAATCTTCTTTTATTGCACCAGAATCACTTGTAGTACAACAGCGCCATCTACAGGTTGTCAAAGTGTCACATATAAAACATGAGTTAATTCCGCGCACGTTCGCAAACGCTACTAAAATGTGTGACTTCCGATATTTTTGTTTTAAAAAATGACCACTTCTTTCTTGATCAATTTCTTAGTCATGATAAGTAATTTACATGTTACAATGTAGGCTACTGATGTTCATATCTCCAGCTTTCCCTTGTTAGATGGTAATTTTAAAGGCCTTCTGTTCTGTGACAACACCTCGAACAGAAAAACTAGACAAAATACTTTGCTGTATATTACCATTCGACTCATTGCTCCTTTAAGTTGGTGATAAAAGGAACACTAACAGATTCTCTGACACTTCTTGAAAAGTGAACTAGCAAGGAAAAGGAGATGGGATATTTTTTGTTCGAGAAAGAACTGGAGGTGTGGGTAGTTTGTGGGAAGATTACCTATAGACTGCAAAAAAAATGATACAACCGACATTTCACAATTAGCATTAAACATTTTCCAGAACAAAAAATTAAATGGGAAGGGGCGACAACAGTATTTTGAATAACAAAGCAATATTTGAGCCTATTTGCATTTTTCCTATACATTTTATCAGATTACCAAGGGTCTCAACAATGAAAATATCTTTAGAAACAGAGTGCAGTACCAGTGTTAAGTCACTAGGTTTAGCCACATGTCGAGTACTGCACAATAAAAAAAAAGTAACGCACCAAGTTAGAGCAGGGGCCTCCAACCCTGGTCCTGGAGAGCGCCAATCCTGCAGGTTTTATAGATGTCTATGTTACCAATGGCTAAAGATCTGGAACACAATTTAACTTAAATAATTAAGCCAATAACTGGTTCAATTAAGTAACCAAGAGCTCAGTTGAAATGAAAACCAGACGGCCCTGTAGCTTTCCAAGACCAGGGTTGGAGACCCCCTGCCATACAGGAACTGAAGAAATTTAAGTTAATCACATTTGAACAGGTCTTGTTTTTATAGACATTTTGGTACAATGTTTGTCTTAAATAAACACGCCTCCATGAAACGTACACTGTGTGCACCCTGGTTCAGAATCACATTCTGGCTTAAGCCTTGTATTGTCCTCCTATAAAGCAGAGGCCAAAATCATTATAAATATGCAATGTCGATTTGATGACATGCAACACCATGCAAAGGGAAATATCTGTTCAAGTTCTTCACCCTCAACACTGAGGAGAAGTATACCAAACCAGAAAAAACAATCCCTGGGAAGTCTCCTCAGGACCCATTCTCTCTGCCAGCAGCTTGTCCAATTCAGTTCTAGTACAGAACTTTTCATCTTTGAGTTGCAACCCTTCTCCTGCATACATGTGTTCAATTTAATGAATTTTCTTCAAAGCATTACTTTTTTTTCTTAGCGACCACAAATAGTGTGCAGAATCGTGGCATCCCTCGTTCAATAAAAATCAGCCTTCTGAAGGTAATGTAACGGCATCAAACCGTTCATATAATGTAACAGCATACATTGTTATTTTACAAGAAATAAGTTCCAGTGTATGCAAGGCATCTCTAAAAAGCTTAAGGAAAGTAATTTCATTTTCCCAGAATAAATAAGTGAAAACAAAAAACATGATGCAAATGCCTTGACAGGAATGCAGTGTTACATTAACACGCTTGTGGTAACAATGCTTTTGTCTGAGGGGTGGATGAGGTTTAATTTAAGGAGCTTATTTTAAATCTGGGTTCAGGTACAGTTCAGTAGTACCCAGTTTTACAACGGGAGAGTAGAGGTACAAAGGATGACATCATGTCATTCCACATTTATCTCACATTAAAAAAAAAAAAATCATCATTGTGAAAATATGATTTTTTTTTTTTTTTTTTTTTTTTATTATTAGAACATTTCCAACTAACAAAGTGACCAGTCAAGCCATTTGCATTATACAGTTAGTGTGCCAGAAACACTTGCTAATCAATCCCAGAACCGCAATCTATTCCGAAATCTTTAGGTTTCAGAAACATGATCAGAATTAGGATAAGGTGCATTTATGGGGCAAGGGAGATGAGAGGATTGTGAATAGCGGTCTTTATGTATCTCATATGTCCATAAGTGTTATGTGCAAGTATTTATCTAATGGGCCACACCATTCATTTTAAAAAGGGCAGATTCATTGATTTTTGTTTGTTTTTTAAGCTGTGGAAAAAAAAGAAACGTTATGTTCGATAAGCAAGTCTTAAATTGTGAAAAATGTGAAACTTGGTGAAAAGACATTAATCGAACAGACAGGTTTGAATTGAGTAAGTTCTGCTAATTGTTTTTACAATTTTAAATTTACCCTTGCAAGTTCAAAGAAGATGGGCTATCATCAGGCCATGTGACCAATGGCGATGGCTTAACCATTTTGGCAGAATGGGAGAGTCAGGAGTGTGGCATGTTAACGTGATACTATGTAAAAACTCATAAGGCTTGGTTCTATTTCAAGATCATGAATGTTCAGAAAATTTAATGACATTATACTTCCACTTTTAACAAATAAATAATTTTCAACTATGGAGGAACTAACTGAAATAAAATAATCTAGGCATAACTGAACTGCTAGAAGTCCTGTTGACAAGCAAATGTAAATTACATTTACAATCTTTCTAAATAACACTCTAAAACAGGGCTGGGTGATTATTTAACGCACTGGTAGTTGTCACTGTTGTTAAGCATACATTAAATCAGGGATTCATAAATTCAAAAACACACAGCAGACTCAGAGGGGATATGAAATTAGTACTGTGCTCTCTTGGATAAAGCCCCAGAGCGAGTTCTCCTACCAATGATGAGACAGCTTTGATTCCAACTAGAACACTCCCTGTGCCAGCTGTGTGCCTGTGAATAAATCGCTTTAATTAAATGAATTATAATAGAAAGGTGGGGGTTATGTGAAAAACTAAAAGAAAACGGCCTTTGCATAAGGCGAGCCCTTCGAAAACAAGCCTAAAGCAGGATTTTGCTGTTAATCAATGGATCATTTGCATACTATACACCATAACAGTCTGGCATGAAAGCAAAGTAAGAGAACCTCAAATAGGAGTTCATTTGCATATTGCTTGCAAGTTATTTAAAAATGAGAAGGGGGGGTGGAGTGTCAATACAATCTCCAGCAAGAGCTTTTAAATTCTAAATCTGTGTTGCAAGAACTAAAAAGACTTATTGCAACAGTATTCTTCCGAAATAAATTTTATTATAAACATTGAATTTAAGATTTGGTTTAATAAAAGGCGTGCAGACTAGTTTTAATACCAGCTAAAACGACTAGTAGAGCATGTACTGATTACAATTATTTATACTGATTATCCCTTTTTCTCTCAAGTTTGGTTTATAGAGGCTTGGGAATGTAAAACTATATTTTTACTAGATTAAAAAGAAAAGTATGCAAGAGATATTGTAGAGTCATTCTCTAGAACATGTAGGTTTTACATTGCTTAAAACAGAGGTGCTCTCAAAACTCTTTGAACACTTAACTAGAAACCAAGACTTCCGTTGTAGGATTATACTATAAAATGTTTAAATATTAGAGCCTTACAACAAGACAGACACATCCAATGTTGGTACACTGCTGTTCAATTTAAATCCACCATGTTACCACAAGAGGGCAGCACAGACCAAATATTGGTTAGGTTGGAAAAATGATTTGAGCGTGAGTCTCTAAAAACACTTAATGAGAAAATGTAATTGACAGGCTGATAACTCACTTAATAATTAGCCACTGTACAACGTTCCGGCTATCGCCTTCTTCACACAGCATGATAGAAATAACTAGGTAAACTGAAGTCTCAAACTGAAATGCTGTAGAAAATGATTAAAATAGTGAGTCTTTCAACTACCTTCAAGTATTTTTAGTTCTCAGTTTATCAACTATTTGTGTAGCTAAATGCTTTGACCCACAGTTACAAACTTATAATTCAGTCTGAATCTAATATTTCTGCGCTATTATACAGTATACTTTTTTTTTTTTATTTTATTTTTTTTAATGTCAGAGTGCAATGCAATCCCTAATAAAATCTCACACAACCCTTTTCACGGCATTGTTTGCATTATACGTATAAAAGTAATATGAATAGTACACATTTGCGTATCAGTTGATACAATGTTTAGAAATGCTAACAACTATTACCAATATGACTGTAGAAGCCGTTGCCATGGATAACATAGCAGGATATAAAATCCCTTTTCCGTTATGGGACGATCATCTTACATTTTCTTACACTTTGCAAATTAAAGCCTT
The DNA here is from genome assembly GCF_017654505.1 of Polyodon spathula. Lineage (NCBI taxonomy): Eukaryota > Metazoa > Chordata > Actinopteri > Acipenseriformes > Polyodontidae > Polyodon > Polyodon spathula. The sequence continues at coordinate 4,302,711 of NC_054554.1, forward strand.
GTCGTGCTTACAGTACATACTATTATTAAATCAAAAACGTTATTTATTTTTTTAAACAGAGTGTAAGTTAGCGGGACTTAGTCACCAGTCCAGCATACTATTACACATCTGATTTAATAGGATACAACAGAAGTGTCAAAAAGGGTCTCTTCCTTTAAACGTTCAACGTATTGCATAGGAGAAAAAAAAAAAGTAGTTTGAGATCCTTTTTTACTGCTGCCCCCTTCTGGTAAAACTGCTTCAGTCCGTCATTAGTTTTTAAATAATGAGTTTAAAAAAAAGACTATTCTGTGAAACAAACATGAATGTATTGGGCTCCACTACGTTTACAAGCAATATGTACTTTAATTATAAACAAAAAATGAATATAACAGTTGGAATTTAAATTCTCAGGTTGACCTTGATATGTTACCACACGACTATAGGCAGCAATGGTTCTGGTTATCACTTAACCCAATTAAACATTACGGTGACGAGGAGAGCATTCATTGGAGGGAATGTTGTCTTATGGTAATTCCCATGTGACTGAGAATTTGGAACCATTTCTATAACTATTAAAGTGCACATTCCTTGTAAAAGTAATGAAGACTAATATACTCAAGTTTTTTTTAACCTATTAACTAGTGAAGGGAGCAGCAGTCAAAATGGGTCATTATAAGCGGTTTAATGTTTTCTCCTGTGCAAGAGGTTGAGCGTTAACTTAGGAAGATTCCCCTTCTTTGTTGTATACTATTAAATCCACTAGTTTATCAATATATTTAACTTTAAAAAAGGCATGACGGGTGACTAACTGCTGCTAACTTACTCTCGGTTTCCCTTTCACTGTAGTCACGACTATGTTATCAATATATACAATTGTCAAATGCGTTTCAAATGATCCAGCCTTGTTAAATGACTACTGCTGAAAACAAAATATTTAAGAAATTAAGTTCAATAAAATGCTGCAGATTTCTTCAAAACGGTGGTGTGCACGACCTGTCCCTGAAACTGGACACCCACCTATTGTTCTCAACATTGTCTTTTTGATTTAGAGTAGTAGTTTCACAAACACTTATGTGCAGCAACCACACGGGCGCTGCTTTCGTTCTTGTGCAACGTTTTTGGTTAGTTTACCACTACAGCTAAGTAGTGGACTACCTTACATATGTTTTATGAAACAGTAAATTGATTGGTACTTGTGTACAGGCTGAATGAAAAACAGTTAAGTTTGGGGGCATAAGTCAATGACCGTCTATCGGAAACAAGATGCAACACGTGATTGACAACGAAGTTTCTAGAATACATTACAAACTTTCACTTGCAATTACTCTTCCAAAACCCACAACGGTACTGAACAACGTTATGTCATTATTATTTTGCAGCAATAATAATAACAACAATAAAACGACTTGTACAAACTTGTGCATTAAAACCAAGATAAATGTCACACTGTGATCCGAAAAAGACAGCGTGTAAACGTAGTTCTACCCATACGGATTTCCGTTTTCTTTTTTTATGTTACCTTTACTTGTTCTTCTTTGAGTCTAGAAACTTCTTGCGGGTGGAGGTTTTTTCTTTTGTTTCTTTCTGCCATCTTGCGATGGATTATCTGAATGCGCCTGAGTTTTCTGTTTGTTTGTTTTTTTTTTTTTCCCAAAAAAAAAGGGTAACTCAGGGGTTGTGAGTCCTAAAGAAATGTTTATGAATGCAATTGCAGGAATTTTTTATCCCCTCTGATCTCCTTTTACTCATCAATGGAGCAGCGGTTGTTATCCAGAACTTCGGGAGTGAAACCATTTCACACTCGCATTATTGTGTTTCGCTGTTTCCACAAAAAGACCCACTGAAGTGTCGTTTCCTCACAGTCTCAGCACCTTCACTCAATCTGCGCCATGTTCCTCTCTCTCCAACACAGCTGCTGCTACGCCTCCTACTGAACTCTGGGTAAAAAAAGACTCCGGATCAAAACAAAGCGACTACAGCTTGTGAGAGCATGGTTACGGCATAATTGCATTAAAATGTTTGCTTTAAATCTGGAACAGAATAACTTTGTTATTGGTCTAAACAATTAACAACTTTGTTATATTAACTGTGCGCCTTTCGTGAGATGATAGAAGGTGTGGTGAGAGTTTGGCATACATTGCAGCTGCTGCTATTCAATCACATGACCTCAAAAAGCACTGGTATGGCATGAACTGGTATTCCATATCAATCAACCCCAGTGTACTGTGACACTGTGAAAACCGCATACAGACCACATTACACAAGTGAATAGTGCATACGCTTTTAAAAGGGTACAGTTCAAAAAAAAAAAAAAAAAAAAAAGTGTGGACATAGTTCTAAAAGCCATTAAAGTCACGCACAGGCACACAAACTAAGGATGGAACAAAACAAGAATGTAGCAAAGCAAAGGCATTATAAGGCAAAGCAATTCTATCTTAACACACTACACTGGTTCCAAAAGCCAGGAGAAGTGTATTGTTCTAAAAGGCTTTTGCTTTACAATAATTAGCCATGGTTTTACAGTACTTTACCATGGTATATATTTGCTTTAACTAAGCTACACATTGTTATAATTGTGGATAAGGAAGTTTCTAGCAAGAACTGATATTTTAAAAACCAGTGCACATGACCATCCACTGTTCTACACAGTGATCCACAAATGTCCTCCAATAACAATGAAAGCCCCCACCCCAACCACCCCCTTAAGCAAAGCACCAAACCCTAACACACACACACACACACACACTGAGATCGGTTTACTGCAAACCAGATTGGATAGTAAGAGAGGGTGGTTGTGGTTTAATGGACTATATAAGGGACAGCTCAGAGGAGGGGGGAGGTGTCAGGGCTTACCACAGGAGTCAACTTTCACAGCTGCATTCACACCCCAACCAGTAATATTCTGCTAGTTAGGGCCAGTGAAAGAGTGCAGTTCCGTTCAATATATCTTCACAATACAATACAGCGGGATACCCCTTTCAACAGCAAATGTTCCGTTTGTGCTAATTGATGTGCTGTTTTGTATGTCTACTGTTCAGTGGCCACTAAAATCATTGCACCTGTCACCTCCAATGGATTTGAACCCAGGCCTCTAGAGCTAATAAGGTAGTACATTAACTCACTGCGGCCTGTCTTTGTTCATCCATTTTTAATAGGAATTCCTGCTGTAACAGATATCAGTTGGGACCCGATATGCCTAACCTTGAACAAGCAAATCCCCCAGAAACTGAAAACAGCTTATCAGATTATCCACCCAGCTGTCGTCTACGAATCTACATACAGCATAACTGATACTTGCACTAAAATCTTTATTTGAATACTTGTGATTACCTTAATAAATGATCTGTAAAGCTATGCCAGCAGCACCTGTGTAGTTCGACTAACATAATTTTACACCTCAAAGGAAAACCATGCAAATGAAACCAGGCCATTGATTAAATTAGCAAACTCTTTGTGTTGTGGTTCAAATTCTATCACTCACTCACTAGACAAGCCAACGAGGCAATGATGTGTAAGAACTTGTGATAATGTGAGGATGCAGCTTGCAAAGTAAACAGTTTGCTCTTCTCTTGCTAACCTGCTTTCTTTCTCAAACTAGATTAGTCAATGTGTTACATGAAGGGAGAGCATTACAAGGTTACACAAATCAAAACAATGCATTAAAACCAAACAATTCTATCTATTCTATTGTCTGAGCTGAACAGCAGAAGATCAAAATAATGCCATTGTTTAGTTATTTAATGGATGGAGCTTTTAGCCTTATTTTTAACTTTAGGGTGGAGATCAGAAACTAAGCAGATATTCAGGCCTGGGGCTCACACAAGCAGTTGTAAATTGTAATAATTTGAGTAGGGATTTAGTGGGGACAGATTGGAAACCACCGTCTTCTCAATTTCATTATGTGAACTACGAGGTTGATTTGATCAGCCTATATTCCGTTGGGGTAAGCCACAGTGTGATCTTATTGGAGCATTTTACAGCATCAGGGAATTGCTCTGGATTGCGTAAACCCTCTGTCAATGGGATTACCTCTAAAAATAGGTGCTTGATGCAAACCAGAGGGATTCACCAGAGCTGAGGGATACATTGATAAAAAAATCAATCAAATCAACCCCTAAAATGCAGGTTTAAACCCAGACTGGCTTGGTTAAAAAAAGTGACACCTTCAATTTCAAGAAAAAAACAGGTGAGACGTGATATCATTTATTGTTCGAGATCCTGACTAAAAATATTTGTTAGATTGTTTGCAGGAGCCATTTAAGGATTCAGAGCAATAGGGAAACAATGCATTTGTTTCTGGTTTGACCCTCGCCATGGTGCATCTTAATTGACCAAGCTCAGTGTGTTAATGTGTGTGAGGACCTGGGTATTCTGGGTGTGCCATTTCACTTTTTTTTATTTTTTATTTTTTTAAAGTCACTAACACTACTACAATAATACAAGAGCCAACAACAATCTACAAGTTTTGTAAATATCTATATCTGTGCCCTATCCGCAAAGTGTTTTAATCAATTGTTTTATAAATGCTAAAAATCATCTTGTGTGTGAAGGTTGAAGAGGAGGTGCTTATGTGTTGTTTTCAAACGTGTTCTGTCTGCAAATTCAAAAGTGAGCAATTATGTACTGGTTTTTATACAGAATCATCAAGCAAAAATTGGAAAAGCCATGCTATACCTGAAGCAATATACAGTGACTGTCCAATCACACATTATTTGTGATCCCTGCAACAACAGCCTTTGATGTTTTTAACAGACTACCGGTTTAGAACAATGTTGAGATTTTTTTTTTCCACTGCCTGGATTTTATTTCATATAAATGTCTAAACAGCTGAACATTAAATTGGGAACAAATCCCTAGTCTGAAAAGTTAAGTTATTTAATTTTGTATTTATGAGTGCTCCATATAAACCGTGTATCCTGTTAACTCGTGTAAGTGGTGAAAAAATAAAATTAATTACTGTGTATTGTGAAAGAACTTTCTGGATACTGTGTTTCCCAGACTCCGACTTCAGACCACGCCGAAATATATACTACCGCCCAAGTGTATGTTTGTTATGTTTCTTTCCAGAACAGCAGAAACAAAGCTGCGCACTGATCTGGAGACCGTGACGTTTACTGAAAAGGGGCACCACTGCTCATGAATGTTTAGCAAATATGGACACGTTTATGGAGACGCTGACAAGCGTTTATTAAAGGTAAGAAATTAAGGATAACAAGTGCACCTTAAGCGTACACTGTATTTGCTGTACGTACTTTATCCACGGACAATTAAAATAAAAAGGTTTGCTAAGTAGGAAATCCAAGCATTACGTTGACTTTGTGTAAAGTTTCATGGGTACTCTTAATCAAACAGCAATACATGCACTGTGCTGTTACGTGTCGACTACAGCCTGGATACAGCAACGTGCTGGTCATCGTGTCATGCGGCACTGACACAGTGGGATGAGGGGGGCGGGGCTACCAGATAGTACCGCCTATGTCCCGCCCTCTATGGGACGTGTTACCAAAGAAGGGCGTGTTCCGACCGGTCACATGTGTAAACAGAGTCACGCCGCTGGTAGCCACGTGCTCGAGGTGAACACAGGGGCATTTAACAACAAGAGCCAATCAGTAGTCAGAAAGCGGAGAAGGTAAAATTGTAAACCTCCCCTAGTGAGAGCAGATTCTATTCCTCATGCCTTTGATTTGGAATGTGACCTTGATTGAAAAATGAATATTGATTTACAAATGCAGTACAGTAATAGTTAATACTGGTACATTTTTTGGAACAGTCCCATGCGCCTGTATCATTCATTCAAGAATACAGAAATACCCTTTTTATTTTTATATTTGAAATTAATGTTGCATTTTTAAAAGTTGTACATTTTGTAGTTTGTGTTCAAAGCAGCCAGAATTATTTGCATTTGATTTGTGAATAAATCCAGTGGTTTAAGACCAGTGAACTATCCCACGGCGCCACCTAGCCTCATTGTTAGAAATTCATTTTCTTCTTGGCTGTAAACTACAGTGGAATTCAAATGTGTTTTTTTTCATTGAAGGCTGAAATGATTGGCTGTCGCGCTGGGCTGTAATGAAGTGCATTCAGAGTTTACAGTACTAATGACATTTTGTTTTTTTACAAGTGAAATTTAAGGCTTTCTTTTGCATTCATCTCTTCCAGATCAAATGTGCATTTGGATAAACACCTGGGAGACATCCAGCATAAAACTTCAAGGGAACTTTATTTTTTTGCAAGAAAATGGAGAGCTGGAATACTGGTTTGGTGTGGATATGGCTAGTGGACATGTGATTCTGTAGGGGAATTGCCTATTTCTTGCATAACTCCTGAAATGAATGATAAAATGAATGTCAGCAACATTTATGCTTAATTCAGCTTTATAAAAAAGTCCTTCAGCTTGTATTTCTATACTCACACAGGATTTACAACTGTTTGCATGATTTGGATCTGTAAAAAGACACAGGTAAGTTATGAAACAGTTTACATTATTATTATTATTATTATTATTATTATTATTATTATTATTATTATTATTATTATTGTAAATAACTGTATTTACGTCAAAGACTCAAGCTATTTTAATATTGTAGCTTACAGTCTTCCTAATAATAATAATACAAAAAATGAAATAAGTATTTTGTATTGTAAGATGTATTCCCCATATAAACTAGACAAGTGCCTTATCATTTTGTTTTGTTTTCATAACTAAAAGGTGTTTTATTTCTTGCCCTGCTGCTGCCTTGCAAAGTACTGTACACATTGAATTATGACAAATAATAAAGTGCTTGCCAGCATCCAATCAATTTATAAATCTTTTATTTTACTAGGAAAGACCAACTGAGAACAGATTTTCATTAACACAGGGGGAATACATTGGCAGCATTTTACCAAAATAAAGCTCATTTTACAATAAACTGGATGGTCTAAACCAACTCCACAGGGCTCGCTGGTTGTACTATGATGTACAGAAAGGAATCCCAAGTAGTTCAAGAGCAACTTTCACTGAAACCAAGATGGGCAGGCATGGAGTAATCTTGAGGCTACACTTTATTAACAAGGTTATGACAGCCTCATACATGTCTCTTACAAATATATAAACACGTTAAAGGTCCCCACAGCATCTCGTAACATAACCATGCATTGTCAAAACCAGACAAGGGATATCCAAGATACAGTATAACCTGCAGTGGCTGATGAGAACTGTCATACCTTGAGCCAGGTTGGAACTTTGATAGGAGACCTTGAGGTATGGCATGATGTGCTGCTCTTCCTTTTCTGGCTAGACTTCGCCACTCCAAATTGCAGAACCTTCTTGTGTATAGAAAAGATAATACCAATAAAAACAGTAGATACGTAAACGAATTACATATACCAACAGTATACAATTGTGTTTATTTTTTTCAGTACAAGCCCATTAAACTATTTCGTTAACTTTTCTGTAATGTATATAGAAATATATATTTAGACACAAAAGACATGAACAGACTTAACATTTATCACATTTTATAAATAAGTATTTTTTTTAGTAGTACTGAATGTAACTGTTTGTTCCAGTGTTCCCAAACGATATTATAATGGTAATATTATAAAACTAGCAAGAGGCATATCTTATTACAAACTAAGTCAAATAGACAAATGATTCAGCTTGGGCATTCATCTGTGTAAGGATTTTTTACGTTACGGTTAAGAATCTATAATCAGGTGTTATGAAGTTATGAAGGAAAACTAGAAAGAAACAACTTTTCTATTCAAATGACAGTTTTATAATAATTTAGTTTTATCTCCCTACTGAAGAGAATGGAGCAATATGAGTCATGAAATGGTTGGAATGTCTGGTAGATACACAACATAGCTGGCAGTCTCGTTGGTGTTCTGGTATTTCACTGATTTGTATACCAGTTGTTGGGTCTGCACTCAATAAGGTGTGGTTACTGGTGACTCTTGTGCTCTGGCCCAATGGGCACCTGCTAGTCCCAGCAGCACAGTCTGCACAGTGAACAAAAGAGTCATTGAGTGCCCAACAGCTGCCATGCTGTCGCTGCAGGACTGGGGTCTCACAACTGCTGAGGGAGGCTGGGCCTGAGCCTTAATGAGTTTGTGTTGTTCTCCTCGATTTAAGCACTGGTCTGTGCAAAAGAGGCACGGTTTCTCTAATATATTTAAATGTTAGCCTTTCAGTGAGATTCGGGGGGCAGGAGCTGGGGCTGATTAATAAATGTCTAGCATTACTAATTTCCTATTTAAACCACGTGCACCTTCTCTGTCTATTCTTTTTGTGTTCTCCTCTTCCTCCTTTCCTACGTGCTTTTGCATTGGTCTTCCTCTGGTGAGGCTCACTTCCCCGACCTCAGGTCAGCTACGCTACCTCTTCCTTCGCACAGGTGAGTTCTCACCACGTGAGTCAGAAAGGACACTATCATTTCGCAGCTCATGCTCTTATCTTACCTCACCACGTGAGGCTGTTCTGTTTCATTCAGGATGTTGCTCGCTTTACGCTTTCAGTGCTCGAGTCCCAGACTAAATCATCTCTCTCTTTGCAGGTTCCCTGCGGGATGTCTCTCTGCTCCGAGGGCAGCACCAGTTTAGTCAGGGAACCCTTTCCTATCCTTTCCTTCCAGGTCCTAACACACCAGGAGTGTTCCTTTGGCCAGAGAGGTGCCTCTGCCGAGTCAGAGCCCTTTTATGTTTTTTTCAGCTCCTCGGGGCTAGCAGCCTTCGCGACCAAGCCCAGTCCAGCGCCCAGCACGGCTTATCTGTTGGGGATCTCTCCTTATCCTAATTTAAAGTCCGGGCTAATGCGGCTTGCTTCTCTCTCCTCACCCGCTACTGTCTCACTAGCAACTCATTTCTCCTTCCTCTGCTCTACACTTACAGCTCCAGCATACACCCCATGAATTAATGTCTAACCTGAAAGTGTACGTTAAAAAAAAAAAAAAAAAATTGTTCTGCTTATTTTTTTAATACAAATTGCTGACAATTTAAATTATCTTCACCATAACACAGTCTTGGCCCACCATGGTCAAGCAGCAATGACTGCTTCCGCCAATGATACTCTAAAAGATACACACTACAGATCAATTCAATGCAAATGTGTCTGTGAGCATCCACCACATGTAGAATTTCGAATTAAATTAGTGATAAGCCTTTGATAGCTCAGAATTGTGATGAATGTCACTCTGATATAGGCTGTAAAGGGACTAGTTAGTAAAATACAAGCAGTATCTGCCAAGACTGTAGTCAATATTGAAGGGTGATAAATCCCACACTGTCATGTCTAACTTTTGCCTGCTAAAGAAATCAGTGACCACATGTCAGCAATCCTAAAGCATGGAAGACATCTAGTGGATCACTGCAATGTTCAAATCCATTGCAGCTGATCCAGAGGGCAGTGTTAGTGGTATTGAGACAGTACATTCTTATAATTCAGAATACACCATTTTAAACTAAGATTTTTTTTCAGGACTCTTATCCTCTGCAGCTGTTTAATAATCAATGTGTACACAAGAGGAATGGGGCATTCATAACCATGTAAAAACTAGTGACCAGTTGTGGGATTTAAACATTTTTGCTTCAGCAATAACTTTTTTGACAGAACTTGAAAGCTTTTGGTAAAATAAGCATGGTGTATGTAACTGAACTAAACATCAGTTTGCATGAAGTTTTTAACAATATTAATTTGCTATGCTGTAATGAATACATGAAACTGGAAATATCATTCACCACACTCACTCCATAGACATATGGAAAGCTTGCAGGTATGCTTTTTATTGCTAATACTGTTAAAATACTAACATAGTATAATTAAGTTTATTTTATACTGATACAATAAACCCTATACATGCCAATCATTGTCAGCCTCACAGGCAAAGAAACACCGTAGTGAAGTATTAAAGCATTGTATTTCATTGATAAGCATTTAGGTACCAAGCACTATTTGCTTTCTGCATTAAGTTTGGCACTATTAGCCATCCATATGGTGTTACTAACAACCCTGCGCTAGGCAACTGTCTGTGGTCTGTACCACTTTATTGAGTTATTGTTTTTTAACTCCGATGCTGGCCTGAGCTGGATCATTAAGATATTGCTTTTCATACGTAAATATTTGATAAAATACATATAAGGCTGTTTGTTATGATACAGACCTTTTACAAAACATTTTCATATCGTTGCTCGTTTCCTTCTGTGACGTGGCAAGTATATGTGACAGTGAAACTAGATGGAACTTTTGTGAAAGCGGTTGTTATGGAACTATATCAGGTAACAGGGTTGTTCACAAGACCATTTCCACAAAATAGATCTAGTTCAAGAGCAAGTCATCTTAAATAAGTTCACACATAGTACAACTTAAAACAACTGTCTGAGACAGTACCTTTATTTAAAAATAACATACAGCAAGGTAGCAGCATTTGTCATAAAAATGTATTACAATTTGGTAAACCAATACTCTGGGGGGGAAAAAAAGAAAATTCTGTTAGCTCTTACATATCCATATTTGCATTGCTTATCACGCTGACTCTAGTCTCTTCAGCATGCACATTTGTAGAAATGTGTCCAACAGCCCTTGAAGCCCAGAAGGACCAAATGGCCACATAGCCCTTGCCAAGATTTGATCCCTACTGGCAGTCCATCTGTCAAGTTCCACCATCTATAGCAGCATCCAGAGCAATGAATCGTGCTCTGAATATGTGACTGGTGGTGCACTTGACTAAAATGACAAGTTATTTTAAAAATTCAGGTTGACAGAAAATGGCCCCATTACTCCACTCAATTACCATTAAAAAAAAAAAAAAAAAAAAAAAAAAAAAAAACTAAATATGCTGAAATAATTTAAAATCCTTTTTTTTTTTTTTTTTTTTTTTTTTTTTTAAATACATCTTTTGTGGTTGCTGGTGCATTTATTCTTTCAGGTCACATGTCTGGATCCCAGTTCATTCAGGACTTAAGTATCTCCGTTTTCTCACTACTGTGAGGAGGGGTAAGAACACCAGAGGGCACTGGAGAGTTTCGACCCTTCTCTGAACCGAGTGCCCGATGAGCAGAAGCTCTGTCCTATAAAACAAAACAAACAGAAACAGGTACATTATAGAGACAGAGTGGCTAGAATGAATTATGCCGTTAACAGACATTCAATTTCACGGTCACCGAAGTTTAAAAGTTTTGACAAAAATCCTAAACAAAAAACAGCCCAAATGCAGCTAGCACAAACAGATTGCTACTGCAAAGTTCCATAGTTGAATTTCTCATTCAAATCATTACCTGCAACACAGACTGCTTCAGAACAGGAGTTACCCAAGTGTCTCATTACAGCAACAAATGTAGCTCAACAGTAATCTGTCCTATCTGGGTGAACCACATTCTCTGGTAACGTTGTGTTTTAGGTGTCAATACTAAATTGCACAGCGCATATGTTAGAGATGAAACAAGCGCCTACCAGCCACTCCAGGAGAACAGAATGAGTCTGTATGTTGTGCGTGTCCTCTGGAGAGATGCCTTTGAACTTCTTTAAACCAGAGGTGCCCACTTCCCTTATAGATATGGCAAAGGGAACCATCCACCTCACACACTCCTCAATGTCTCTCCATTCAAAACCTAGGGAAGAGGAAGCAAAATTAAAATCTGTGTGCGTTTACACTCATCTAGGTTATATTAAAAAAAAAAAAAAAAAAAAAAAAGCCAGAACAATTCAAATACATTTAATAATAATAAAAACAACACTAATAAGCACAGTATATTGACTTATATAGGTTTAGGATGGGAAGAGACTGTTCAGTATTCAAGACTACATACCTGAAACTTTCTGCACAAGTTCAAGTGACGAAAAGTGAAACAAAGCTGATGCAGCTAACACTCCATATGGATATTCCAAACACCCGACATCCAGCACACACAGGTCTATAAGCTGTGGAAAAAGAAAATTAAGTTTAAAAGATACCCTTTACCTAAATATACAGTCACAATAATTACTGGATATTTTACAATTCTGATCTACAAGCTAAACAGTGCATACTGATGTTCAGTTAATTAAACTACAAATAACTCCTGTGCATACGAGGAGCTGCTGGACCTTATCGTGCACAGCAACAGGCATTTATAAAACAGCCACGTGGTCAGTAATTGGGAAAAAGGTGGTGGTGTTAGGAATATTAGCCTCCTGGCATTCTCCTGCAAAAAAAAAAAAAAAAAAAAAAAAAAAAAAAAAGAACACAGACGTGCACATGGTCAGCTTACCTCTGCTATTTGCACAAATGTGGCCTGTGGATAGTGTGGAATCAACAGTTTGCTTGTTTCTGTGCTGTCCTTCAGGTATGCAACTTGCATGTAAATGTTGAGCCAGGATAAAGTCGTCAAGGGACTCAAACTCCATTTTAACTCCTAGATGAAAGAAAAAAAAAAAAAAGATAATAAGCACCATTATAAATCAATTAAAATAGAAGTGTATTTTACTCTTATTGTCTGCAGCAAACTAACCTTCATTACTATAAGCTCCATATGAAGGATTTCATCTTCTGTACAAGCACCATCAGTAACATAAGCAAACTGGTACAGCTTGGGAGGATATATTTCCTGTCAATGAGAACACACACACGTACGTCTTAAAATAAAAACAGGAACTTTCCAACACCTCCCTCTCTGGCAATAGGAGGACATTGCAAGATCTGTATCATTCACACCACCATTTAGGGCAATCCAGGTTCCAACAAGCACCCTAATGAATATGAACACTGTTTAAAATGGTGCCCTTAAACCACTGAAGGACAAGGCTTTTCTGATTCGGACTTGTTTATCAACATTTCCGATTTACAACAGCATGAAACTCCTCCATTAGGCCTAGATCAAGGCCTGCAGAGCACATGGAGGCCACAGCAGAGTTTTGAATAGCCAATGTCACACAGATTAGGTGAAAATGGTGTTGTCCCCTTTGTGTGTTAGGGAAATCAATGAATTCGCCTGTACCCCACTATTACCATCCTATTATATAAACTTGTGAAATGTATTTGCAGTCTACGATTAAAGATTACTCTGCATCAAAGGCTTTTACTTCTCAGCAACCCCTAAATCTGTCATTGTACTGAAGATGGAAACAAGAATTCACTTTCTGTATTAAACTTGTACACAGACTTATTTTGTTTACCTCCAACTTTGCAGCAACAAACAGCGAGGAAATGCCAATAAGCTGTAACCTGGTTTTGACAACGTCAGTTTGTGTTGCCATAAACCGGTCAAAGAAATCCTGGGCCAAGTAAAATGTCTCCCTGTGAAGTTTGTAGACCTCACACACCTGCAGATACAAAAGAAAATATTAAATATCAATTAAATCAGTCTATTTTATGGAGCACCTTTCATAGTGGACCATCACAAAGCGTTTTACAAGATGCAGGAACAAGAAAATCCATAATACTTTAAATAGAGAGAAAAGCATAATACATGGCACAATTCAAAAAAAAAAAAAGTGTAACAACTCAGTTTTTTTAATCCCAGTTCACTGCTGCAACCCCCCGGCGACTCGGGAAATAGAGGCCGAAACATGCGTCCTCCGAAACGTGTTCCTACCAAACTCTCATTTTTCACACTGCGAATCCACAGAGAAGGCACCAGACCTATAGTGCCGGAGGACAACGCAGATCTGAATGGCTCCCTTTCAGACCCACAGGCACCCTATCAGCCATAGGGGTCGTTGGTGTGCAGTGAACCGTGGATTGCCCTGCCGACTCAAGCCCTTCCTACCCAGGAGGTGCTCGGTCAATTGTGCGCCGCCCCCTAGGAACCCCCTGTCACGGTCGGCAATGACATGCCTGGTTACAAACCTGCAATCTCCAGGCTATAGGGCGCATCCTGCACTCCACGCAGAGTGCCTTTACTGGATGCGCCACACCGTAGCCCTCAATAACTTGTTCTAAGGAATACCAGTTTAATCACAAGGGGATATGGGGGTTCCCAAAAGTACAATAAAATGTGACATATGCACACCATGTGTTGGAATACATATTAGTTACTCGCCTCCATTAGCCAGTCAAGTAGAATGGCCCTCATTTTTGGTTGGAGATGTGGATGCCTTTTCATAAAGTGTTTGTCACGCAGGTATGTCTTATCTTTCTTAAGCAAGTTATCCCACACATCATCTTTGTTGGCCCAGCTGCAATACAAAAAAATGAACACATCCATACCTTAAACAGTCAATCTAACCTAAACTTCCCAATAGGGAAAACCAATGACTTGGCAAACCATTTTCTAAGACTATGCTATCTTAGTCAAACTCAAATTAACAGTATAGTATACCTACCCCAGAACTGGTAGCGGAGAAGCCCTTACAGGAGTGACGAAGATGTTTTTAAACCTATACTGCATACAGCTTCCTGTACTCATTATAACTGGTTCATCTTCTTTGTCGGGTGTGGGAATAAGCCTGCACGGACTTGTGCATCCTGTGGCAGAATTCCAACAGGTCTGGGGAAAACAAAAAGGAATACAATGTCATCTAATCTTATCTAAAATTTCAAAGAACATTTTTGGCATTGTAAATGTACTGCACAATTCCTATTTGAGCTCCCTCAGCAGACAACCAATTGCCTTGCTTGGTGCACAGGTGTGCCTCCGAAGGCTGTCCACTTATTAGATCATTTTCATTAAATTTCTATAAACCAAGGAGGACTACTTCCTCTGGTCCTGTGAAAACACCTCCACACCTGTCCACAAGCACACAGACAGATAAGGTGGCATGGGACCTTTTTGGGTGTGTGTTGGGGGAGGTAGGGGTTTATGGCAGTCACTTCATAAACTGGTCTGACAGTATGCACCTATGCCCCGCCCCCCCAAAATGTACATACCTAAAAACAAATGCCATCAACGTGATGATAGTTAAGTGAAGGAGATACATTCTGAATGACAAGCCATACCTGAATTTCATATTGCTTTTTCTTTGTCATATCAGCTGCTACTTCGTCTGGGTCCTGCAGGTACTAGAAAACAAAAGGATACAGTTTATCAATTATTTAAAAGATTGTTTTTGAACGCACATTGGTTTCTGGGTGTAATTAAACTTACAATAGCAACATCTGCTTTCCTTTTTCTAGAACGTGCACTTTCTTTGGTCACTTCATTCTTTGTAGTCGTCTTAAGCTCAGTCTGCACGCTGAAAACAGAAACAGAATAGCACTTAAAACATTTTTAAAATTCAAACGATTTTTCATTTTCAGCCAGGGCCGCTTTGCTCACACAAACCACACAGTACACCAGAAGCACACGTCGTTAATGATATCGAAGGAGAAACATATGAAAACTTACCACTTTCTTGACATTATATCCTTAAAATACTCCTTTACACGTAGAGATATATGCTGCAATGACAATAAAAAATATATTGTTTTGAGTACAAACATTTGATAACATACTTCCCAACCCCCACTTGTGCCTCTCACAAAGCATAAACGCCCAGACTACAAACTTATTCAGCGCGGCGATTGGAAGTGGGGCACCACGTTTGAATTAAACAAGCAATTTAAAAGAGAAACCAAATAACATCAAAAGTTACACATTTCAAAATATGAGAATTCATAATTTAATACCTCAAAGGTCGGATGGTTTACGACAACGTTAAAATAAAATAAAAATACTTTAGACTTCCCGGTCTCTTGGCTCGCTAGTCAGAAAATGGCCGAGCTGCTGAGGGGAGCCCTCGTTTTTGGTTAGCGCGCTTGATTTCACCTATCTTTTTAAAAAAAAAAAATACAAAATAGTATTTTTTTAAGAGGATGGCCTGATTACATCAAGCCTTTGGTACTTGACATCAATTTGCAGATTGTTGTTAAAGAAAATAACTTAAATCACAAGGCAAGTGAGCCCCCATGATCCAGCCTTACCTTGGATGTTTCTCCTTTCAGTGTTTTTTTTCTTTACAAAAACGTTTTCAACGAAAGAGCCAACAGTTCAGTTCATTTGACTACAGGGTTCCCCGATTTAAAAATTAGACGATCTACAAATTGCGGAAACAATTGATTCATCAGTCTTGTTCTGCTACCAGCTAATATGTGTTAGTAGTTCAGTTGCTTTGATAGACTGAGCTGGCGCGTTGAGCTTTGCGCCTGATCTCAAACTGGCTGCTGTATCTGTGAGAAAGGGAGGAAAGTGCGAGCGGGTCATTTAAAAACCTGGCGCGCTAGAGTGACTTTAAAACGTCACTGCAGAAAACTGAATGTAATGTTCCAAATTTTCAAAAAAAAAATTATATTTGTGCTTCTATTATCTTTCTGCACAATGTATCAGTAACAGTGAATATGAAGTTTAATCGGTGTTGTTCTGTATTCAGCCGGCAATGGGCGGGTTGAGGGCGGATCCGGAAAAAGGGGCGTGGTTGGAGCACGGAACTGGAAAATGAAGCATGGCTCGGCAGTGTTGGATGTAAACAAAAAAAGCAACCTTCAAAAACGCAAGGGTGACTACGTTATTTGTGCGAACTGTCAAGTCGATAGATGTAGTAATTTTTTTTTTCCTCGCCACCGTTCGAGTTGTCATTAATAGAAAAGTTAATTTCGTGTTGCTATTTTTGGGGGGATTGTCTAAGTGCCGCGTAATATGCAGATCCAGGATGAGGCTGGACAGAACTGGCGTTTACTGCTGGAGAATACAATGCAATAAATGTTATATATCTATATATATATATATATCTATCTATATATATATATATATATATATATATATATATATATATATATATATATATATATATATATATATATATACACACACACACACACACACACACACACACACACACACACATACACATATATATATATATATATATATATGATTTACATGTGAGTACATGTGTCTGTTGATATGGGTTTTAGTTTGGTTAATTGTTACTCTGTAATAGTTTGCATTTAATTGTGTTATTTGCAGAAAAAAAGAAAGAAAGCTACAAGTACAGTCAGGCTTAAACTTTGACCTGTCACGTGACAAATAAACAAACTTCTCTATTTCCAAAAACGATCAGATGAAGTTTTTAATCGTCTGTTATCATCGGCAAGGTACATTAAAGCTTTACCAGGTTGAAATGAATGCTTCATATGTCAGCATTATTAAAAAAATATATTTGTGATGACCTGTTTTTATTTATTTATTTATTTATGTATGTATTTATTTATTTATATTTAGGTACTCCACTTAATAAGTTGCCAATAGCTAAAATAACATAATAAGCTTTTCGTGAAGACTTGTACTGCAGTGCTGGAATCGTAAGTATATTTATTTTATTAGTTTTAATTTGGAAAACTTGCGTTTCTGTGAGAGTTTAGTTCACTTCTTGTCCGCGAGCAATGGGTTTTTTCTAGACTCTGTAGAGGTTGTTTAGACGTGCAGGTCTGCATTGTTCAAATGATCAATAGTTTAATATGACAAAAAAAACAAAATGGGTTTGTTTTTATTTCAGTGTTGAGAAAAACAGTTCATACATTGAAGTTGTAAAATGCACTAAATGTTTATAATAATAATAATAATAATAATAATAATAATAATAATAATAAATTGTACAACAGGCTGTTTCCACTGGGGTTTTTATTGGATAGACGATGGTAGACAACAGAAACACTGTGTAAATGGAATATTCCTCATTTGACTGATTATTTTTTATGATGCACGTGTCATCTCAGACGTTCAATAAAGAATACAAGTGTGATGCATACAATTCAAAACCATATAAAACACATACAGAAACTGGCAAGCACAAACTGCTTGACTGATGTACTGTGATAGTGATCACTAGGGCCTGCTTTTGGTTCTATTTGCACCAGTTCAATGTTGCCATTTGATAAGCAGAGCACCAAAATTTGGTTGGGCTACCATTTTGAAACATGATCAGTGCAAGGGTGTTCAGAAAATACAATGGTGTATAGTTTTACATTACCTGTACTACTTGTAGAATGGACTCATTATTGATTGACCTTCCTTACACAATGGCAGTTGGCCCTGAAGTAAGCATCTCAGTGACATCGGTTTGTGCTGCAGTTAGACAGACATGTCTAACAGAGACAGACAGACATTTTAAATGCATGTGCTGGGGACCTTTTAAGATACCGCAAACAAATAGGAGCCAACCACATTCAGATTTTCACTGACATTAAGAAGCACAGGTACGATCTGATGTGTGCGTGTGCACTAAATCACCCGTCTCTAAAGACTACTGTTAGACAGTGCCTTTAGCTGTAGTGTTATTTTCCTTTATTTTCAGCTTCCATGCTGTGATGTCTGTGGCCGAGACAGCTAAAGCTGCTGAGTTCTTTCTCTCTGACGGGATCGTCATCACTGGGACAGCCACTGGAATGCAAACAGATCTAGAAGTGCTCAGAAGTGAGACCGGACACTTCCGCGTGCACTCTGTAACACCGATTATGAACCCTTGTGCACATACAGGTTTATGTAGATCTCTTGTTGTTTCTTAGACAAGTAACTCCCAATGCTGATACCTGGGAAACTCCGTTTTGCATTTGACCAAAAACACTGTTTTACCCTGGATGAACCTGGCCGTTCTAGTCTAGCTTTCATAGCTTTAGGCAGGGTTACAGCTGTGATACACACATTGCTACTTGTGTGCAGTGACCACCTAAAGATTTTGGATAGCTTTGTCTATATTCATTTAAATTCTTGGCAGTATTTGACACTGTGGATCAGATGATCATTTTGGAACACATGATACCCAAGTTGGACAGTGGAAAAGCTTGACTGAATTTTCCTTTTTTTACATAAAACACACTCACAAATATCTTGAACATTTTCAGCATTCACAAACAATGTTATACAGAACAACTTTTATTTAGAAGTAGCAGAAGTGCTGTCAGTAGTAGATGTGCAACAGGTTTTAAGAGGCTTTGCCACTTAATGCGATAATTTTCGCAGGGTAGGCTGTAAAAGGAGATTGATTTACGGAATTTGTTGTACTTGTCAAAGACAACCACCAAAAAGTTGAATTATAATTATCCTAAGGTACCATATGAAACAGCATTTGTCAGTTAGACAAATATGGTGTCTAGAAAGCCTGATCCTGTGTCCCCATTGGCAGTACATCTCTTAAAAGGAAACTGATAAAGGAAACTCATAGTTTATAGGGATGTGGAGACCATTGACCTAGAGAGCGCTAGGACTCAATGTACTAAGTCCTCTGGACAGAAGGAAAAGCATTTAAGAGTTCTGGACACCATTCACTATTCCTGTCCTTAAGAAACCCAGACTTGCTGCCACAAATCTGTCTGACATATAAAGAGCAGGGCAGCCTGGGAGAGGATGCATTCCAGTCTCCCAGCTGATATCTCTGATGAAGGGCATGCATTCTGCATGAGAGACTTGCTCTACTAATATAGCTACCACCTTTGGTCTATTTTTAAATAATGTTCCAGATGGCGCAATTGCTATGAAGGTAGTAAACACAACATGGATGGACCCAGACAGCCACATTATCCTGGCTCTTGTTTGGCAATTTGCCTACCTACAGCAGACCGCTGCTGTACTTTGCTCTGCCAGCATAATATAGAAATTAATCTCAAATGCATCCCCATTTTAAGTGCCTAGTGGCTGCTTATTATTCCTCTTGTTATTTCTAACTAATGTTCAAACATAAAATACTTTGTACCAGCACTACTTAGGGCACAGGGAATAATACCTTCTAGCAAATGATGGCCTCCATTCCGAGGCTTATGATCTGCCGGATTTGAACTGTGCCTTCTAAATGTGAAAGGCAAAGTGATTATCACATGGTACCACTTTGATAAGCTGAGCATCGTTGTGTACTGTGGCTTAAACGGCCTGTGTGTTTCTTATGGCAACTCATACCAGTGGATGTCCATATAGTCAGAACTGTGTTGTCCATCACTTTCGGAAACGTTAGTGCAATAACTTGACTTACACAAAACAATTCCTTACAAGACTTATATGTCAGAAGTAGAACCTTACAATCTATTCTCTGCTTTACAGGCAGCCAATATAAGGAATCCAAGTGAGGGCTAATGTGCTGTCTTAGTTTGGTATGAGTCAAGAGGTGCGCAGGAGAGTTTTAGAATAGGTGAAGTCATGACAAGGAAGGCCTACAAAAAGAGAATTACAATAATCAATCCTGGAAGAGGTAAAAGCGTGTCTCGGGATCTCATGGTCCGAATTCTAGCAGAGAAGTGCCAGCAGCGATCTTGAAAGCCTGTGGAGCACAGCCAGAGATCAAGCAACTGGATAAGATCTTAGAGATTGGTGGCCCCGTGACTGGCAAGCACTCACAAAGCAGTTTAGTAGGCCACGGATCGAGCACACAGGTGGTTTGCTTCATAGCAGTAATTAGTTTGTCATCTGAGAGAGGAGAAACAGGCTGAAAATAATCAAGCTTAACAATGTCAGGTCTTGGGGTGCTGGTAGCAGCTGGGACTTCTGCTTAGACAGGGTTCCAATAGAAGTCACGTTATCACTGAAACATTATCACTCTTCCCATCTCTGGACTGAGGAGGGCAAGACATAACCAGAATTACCTGCAGGGTGAAGTATACTATTAATTGTTTTAAACAGGATAGCTGGATTTCCTTTGTTTTAGATGATCATGTTAGAGAAGTAGGTGGTTTGTCTCGAGTCCTGTACTGTAGTTTATTTTTTCAGTATTGCTATTTTTTTCCATCAATTTGTTGACCACATAACTGAGTAACTACATGATATAGTAAGACTGCTCAATTGATGCCCCCTGTTCATGCTTCTTTAATGGGGTATTTTTAAAGGATTAAAGGAAACTTGTTCATAACATCACCTGGAGATGCTAGCCAGGCACTTTAGAATCTGTATTGTGCAGTAAATTCAAGTTGTTTTTTTCTGTTTTGTTTTTTGTTTTTAAATATGCAGCAATAACATTAAAAGAAAAATCTAAACAAAAAAGTAATAAACATACTTTTTATTTAGTGAAGTTAGTCGATTGCAAGAATATTTTTAACAACATTTTGTAAATAAATGTGTGTAATAGATACAAGCTGCCCTGGTGCTTCTTCATTGAAGTAAAATCTGTAAATATCACCAATCTAAAGTACACTACATCATACAACACAATTCATTACTCTGTTGCAATTACAGAAAATAGGGTACACTGTTCCTTTGTAAGAACTTACACTGTTGTATCGTCTGATTCCAGTACCAATAACAACAACGTGTTAATTTGAAGATATGCTGTGAAAAATGTATACAAATTAACATAACCTTTCAAGTTTGCTTGTAATATATGTGGTATTTTAACGTACACCAAGTTTAAAAACAATGTTTCACAGTGCTTAAAGCATGCAAATACCGCAACTGGCTACTGTAAAATGTGAGCCTGATTAGTTGATTACATTATAAGCTGCTTTTGCTTCAATCATGTCGACTTGAAACATCAATATTAATATTGAATTCACACAAATAGCTGCCCCCATTGCTGTAACACTAGCTGAACAGTGAACACACACGTTTAATAATGCACAACTAACGTCTAGAAATAACCAATACAGTATGGAGAAAAAAATCGAAAAAAAGAAAAACAAAAGCCTTTTCAAACATCCTTAAACTCTGTGTAACTTACAGAAACATGGACTATTTACTGAACCGGCTCCTCTATATATCCCCAGATTCTGATACTCTCTGTACCTTCAGGTAAATGATACCTTAGCCAATTGGGTAAGTGTTTCTCTAGATATGTGGAATCTCCATAGTGAGACACATATACAGTCATAGGTATACACTATCTCACCACTGGGATTTGCATCCACAGCTAGGGATACCAATTCCAGTCTTGCAGCTATTACCACAAGAAGTAGCCGCTACACTATGAAATATCAGAAACACCGCAAGTAACAGCGCAACACTCTCAAAACAATAAAACAGTTTTCATTATCAGTTATACAGGGTATAAAACTATAATCGCTTATTCTCAAAAAAGTGCCATTCTTACTTATTTGATGACATTAGCATGGTTTTCTTTTGGTTAATGAGAAATTAATCGGGCATTTTTATTTTATCTAAAAAAAAATCTGGCATGCTCTGAGAATATGGGGTGTTTAAACTAAATAGTCTGCAATTCGCATTTGGATTCTTACTTTTTCTTAGTAATTATAGACACGCTGGCAGGGCTGCTTGAAATTGCCATAGTGCTTTTCTTTTGGAGAATATCGTTTCTTGGATCGGTTCTGTCTGTGGAGGCGATTCCTGCTTAGCTTTCTGCGGTCGACGAGGAGCTCAGCCCTCTGCATGTAGTACAAATGACTGATGTGCTCAAGAACAGTCATCCTTCGTGGGGCATAGCATGCCATCTGAGCAGGCCTGCAGAGGCAAGAGAAAGTGGGACATTTAACTTAAACCAAGTAGCATTTTCTACACAGCCTAAAGGCTGCCAGACGCGAAGCGATTTTTCATTGGGCGACAAGATACATTCACGCAACCATACACACCAGAAGCTACACAAGTCCTGACAGATTTTAAAACTGCCATATCTATAAAATTATTAAAAATTGATTTTGAAAAAACTATCATAGGGCAATAAATCACACATTCCAGGCTTATCCAGTTCTTCAAAATGGACTCCTGTATATTACTTTTTAAAATCTGCATCTTTATAATTGTGACATCTTTAAACAATCTGTCATAAAACTCTGGGTATTTTTCCATGGCAAATATTATTTTTTTTCTCCATCATATTGGATACTGCTTTAAGCTACTGGATAACGTGCTTTGAAGCTGTTCTCTGATTGGTCAATTCGTAGTTGTCACATGACAAATAGCAGAAAACAGGATTCAATCCTGTTTATTCTGCATCGCTCCATTGTCGCCCTGCACATTTTCGCTTGTCGCATCGTGTCTGGTGTGCATTGGCCTTAATATAGGAACCTTCAGTTTTCTCTTCAGTTTCACGCAAAGTTGTAAATTTTTTAAAGACCTTGATAAATCTGGCCCAGTGGACCAAGCCATATCAGGATGCACTACCCTCAAACAGGATATTCCAATATTTGGAGGATTGCATGCATTCCTAGATTCATCTTGGTGACCACATTCTTTGGTACTGAAATTGAACTGTGGAATACCACATACAAAAAAGTACAAAAGACTGAGATAATGACTCACCTGGGAGCGTCTGCATCCTCCTCCTCCTCCTGGTCGCTGCTCTGCCCCCTCATGTTGTACACAGACATGCTGGGGTGCTCAATCAGCAGGTTCTCCAGGGAGCCCATCTCCAGCTGCACCACTGGGCAGCTCTCTGCACACGACAGACAAAGCAATGCAGCTCAGCAAACTGAGCTCACCTGCATAATCACACATGAAGAATGCACCCCTCCTTACAGTATTTTAAAAGGAGTGAGTCGACATTTACTGACCTTCCAAGACGATCTTTAGCCAAACTTTATATATTAAATACAGATATTTTTAATTTAGAGTTCCAGGACAGTATTGTTACTTTAACACATCAGTTTAATGTAATATCACTGTTTACTTCGCACTTGCACCCGGAAATATTGCAAGAGGCATCAAAAACAAGAACAGTTTTTACATGAATACGCCAGTGGCAAAATACCAAGGTCTTCATAAAAGAGTATATTTTTGGTTAAACGCTTAGTAAAATACTACACTGTTCAGTATTTTACATGTTTGCTTACACATTAAGAATGCCTGTATGTGATAATTGCCTTGCAAGGGGCATGTTTCTTTAGTTGAGTACATGACTAGCTTTATCTTTGTGACACAAACTTTTGTGTAAGAACAATCTTCAGCGTGTTAAAACACAAATCTGTTCTCTCCCCATTTTCTTCATCAGTTCTGGGGATACTCACCCTGCACATTGACGATGACCCACTCCCCCGCTTCAGTTTCGAACAGCTCTTCGTGATCATCACATTCATTTGCTTCCTCCAGTTTGTCTCCAAGTAAGAGGCTTGCAATTTTTCCAATCATTTTAACAAAAGCAGTTTCTTCATGGATTGTTTCAATCCCCAGTACCCCTAAAGAAAATTAAAATACAAACACTAATAATGTATCGGCTAACCATGCTCTCTCTCTTGCCTACAGACTAGAAAAATACACTGTATTCCCAAATTGAAGGCCTGTTGCAAGCTGTCAAGAGGTGGTTGTGGCCTATTAAAAATATTCCTGGGTTAAATCCCGAAAATGAAAACCCAACTCCAGATTGATGTTGACTGTAATATTATCAAGTTGTCCGACACCTCCATCTGTCAAACTTACACATTTTTATTTTTTAAAAAGCATAAAATGTGTTATACTGTTGTTTTTTTTTTTTTGGCGCCCCCATGTGGCCATTTTGTTTAATTAAGCTAAAGACTGTCTTTGACCTTACCAGCTGGTCTTGTTTATGTGTGTTATGCTTTTAAAATTACTAATTACTTTAAAAATGCTAGTCAATTATTTTTAAAAAGCTCTGAGTCTTTTATACTTGACGTCTTACTAAAAGTTTTTTTTTTCTAGCAAACACGTCTGCCTGCTGTAGCGTGCCGGTAACCTGACCCTCCAAAGAAGCCCTGCTCGTTTAGTTTAGCCTTGAACCGTGTTACCAGACTAAAGATATTTGCATCATGTTCAGCAGTCTTTGGCAGTATCCCACTTTGCAAGAGCTATTTGCCAAGACACAGACTGACGTACTGTAAATTCGTTGCTCTATTTTAAAAACGCAGTGCTTCACAGTTCGGTTTAGCTTGACACTAAAATCGAGTTGGTGCCTGTTTGCTACAATTCAAAGAATACAAACCACGCTCCAGTATTTTACATTACCCCAAACCCTCATTGTTTTATATCACTACATCACTTGCAAAGTGATAAAACATCGCTATCAAAGTTAAACATGTGTTTCCTTGTTCGACTGTCCATGTACTCTGCTGTACAGCAGCGTGACAGTTGTGACATCCTGTTTACTTGCGTGGTGATTACAGTAGAACATTCTAATTTATGTTGCTTTTATGGCTCAACAGAGTAACAGTGGGAATACATTAATGCACACTGTGTCTGGAGGGTATTTTCAGTACAACTATAAATGTTTGCGTGTTAGCTTGTCTGTTACTGCAACAGAAATTACCAAACAGTATCTAATTTCACAACTGAGACTGGAAAACAAACGTATCTCAGCTGTTTGAGAACTATGTACGCATTTGTGACCTTACATTGCCCTTTGAAAATGTATGATGTTTGCATATTATTGTATCTTACTCTGTTTAGTAAAAAAAAATATAAATAAAAAAATAAATAACAATGTATGCTCGAGGTACAAACAACATAGTGGTATTTATTTGTGTAGGCTAGGGGGAAAATGACGTATATTTATAAAAAGATATACATAAACAGCCATAATGCTATTTCTTTTACTGGTCTAACGTATATGTATTTGTTTGAAGCGTTTATTCACATAATTGCCACATGTTTTCGATAGCATGTTGTTACTTTAGAATGTTAATAAATGTACACTATATATATATATATATATATATATATATATATATATATATATATATATATATATATATATATATATATATATATATCACAATTTAAAAACGTATTTGAAGACAAAACAGAAAACATCAGGTTAAATCGTGTTAAATCTAACATGAAAACGCCTTGAGCTGTACTGTACACATTTTTACATATTTCTAAACACAAATACATGCAAAACAGTCGCTGCACATTTTGAGTTATTAGTGAATATTGAAAAAGGTTTACCTCTAAAGATGGAAGTCGATTTTGTCCAAGACACCGAAACAGCTATAGCAGTCTGATCAGCAGAATTTAGCTTTGTTTATGTCTTGAAAAACTGTTTACATCCCCTTGCTTTCATAATCAAGATTTTTAAAATACGTCACTGTAACTCCTCCCGACGAGGGCGGGCATTTCTCATTACAGTGTGGTGGTGGGTGCCCCAAAATTGGGGGGTTGTTTGTTTTTCCTTCATCATTGTAGACACATTTTTTTCAGTCATATCAGATCAGATCATTTCTTGTGTTTTAAAGTGCTCCTCAAAGCACAGTTCCAAAACATCAGATGCAAAGACAATGAGTCACCGGTTGGGCTGCCTGCCTGTTACAGTCTGATATCTGCGTGTGAATAAGGTAACGGATATTGGCAATAAGTTAAACATTTTTGTTTATGCCATTTTGTTTGATAAAACTGCAAGAATATACCTATTCTTAAAGCCCGAAGCTCGGGTTGAAAGCAGCAAACGCGTGATGCAAAATGATAGCTCGACTTAGCTACAGAAAACTTTAATAGGGGAAAAGACTGTCAAGTGGGGTGAGGATCAGGGCGCACACGATTTCTTAGAGAAAACAACACGTGACTTCAAATATCACGAATACCACCTTGTTCACTACGACTCTGTGATCGTATATAGAGCAATGCACATTGGCATTTCCTAGTCTCTTTATAGTTTTATTCTAGCCAACTTTCAAAGTATTACGCGCCAGTGGTACATATGTTGGAAGTTGATGTTTATCACGTCTGTACACACTGACCTATCTGAAACACAAAACTCAGCAGCTTCGCGTTTATGGGTCGGTCGACAGACGCTAAACAGAATATTGCAGCCACCGAGTTCTACCTGGAATCTTCTAATTTTGGTAAGCAGCGTTGTGTGTTGGTTGAATACAAATTCACATAAACGTATTAACGCATGCAGTTAACATAAACCCAATACAAATCTCGACAGTGTTCATTTTCGAATACTTCCAGTTTTACAGGAAACTGACGTGTAAGCAAAGCAAATTCCCGTGAATCAACGCGATGATGACTGGAAGGTTAAAGCAGCATTGTGAAACAAATAGTGAAACAGTGAAATAACTGTGCACGTATTTGAGCTAAAACAAGAAGCGTAACCTACCGCAAACAAGAGAAGGCACGGTATGTTACAGTTTGTATTTGTGAGGTGTGTGTGTACAAGGTAAAATAGGGGTAACAATGCGCCGAACCAGCTGATTCACAACTGTCAAAAGTCAAGCGCATTTGATTCAACAATAAATAAATAAACAGCGTGTGGTTTCACATAGTACCTATGTACACATAACAAACTAGTAACAGGCAAATAATTATGCCAAGTAACAAAACGCAAAATGCTGTTGAATGTATTATTATTTATTCTAGAGCAACGCTAGATAGATTGGTAGCAAGTCAGACCAGCTAAAAGAAGCGGATGTCTTTGTATTACGTTCTGTTATGTAGTAAATGATAATAAAAACACATCTGAAGTATAACCTCACCGCACCATAAAAATAGAAAATGTTTAAGTGTACATGGTAAATGTAGTACAGTAGTTTGACCCAACCATTTTAATTAATGAATTCGTTAATTTTTTTAGGAGGCTGGCTTTTTTATTTTTAGAAAGGTTTTTCTGGAAACATTTTACCTTAAATAAATCATGTGTCTCGTGGATCTCGTGACCGTGGGTAATTCTTCCATTGTCATACCAGAATTACTGTATTCGGTTAGAAAAGTCATTATAACTCAAAGCGAAGTCAAACATGACCCACAGTGTAGTGTAGTGGTATTTAATCTTTACTTCTTTGATCTTTTAACCTGTACCAATGTACATTAGGAGACTGGATGTCTTTGTTAACTTTGTGTGTACTAAAATTATTATTGCCACAATAACCAAGTAATAATTTATTATAATGAATAAAGAAGTAACATCAGTAATATTTCCTTGTTTAATTTCAGGCAGGTAGATTCTGGGCTTATTATTTTATTGGGAGCTGCTCCTACCATCAGGCTCAGTAAACCTTTTGTAAAGGTAAATACAGTGTATTTTTCACTTGTCTGCTGCACAACAGTTGGGAGCAAGCAGCTGTGTTAGAAGACTGTGAATAGCAGCATCTTGTCAGCGTGTTTTTTTTTAGCAATCAGGTTTACGTTGCTGTTACTTTTTGCTTTTGTTTCAAAATAGACTCGCTAATCTGAGATAATATGATTCGAGGCTAGGGAATTCTATGCTTTTTTTTTTTTTTTAAGCAGGGAGTGTCAGCTAGCCAGGATGCCTGTGCGAGTGGATGACGTCATGAGCTTATGCTGCAACCTTTCTCAGCACCAACAAATGAAGGCTGCAGTGAAGCATTCTGGGAGGGGGGCTATTGTGGCAGGAGCAACAGCTTTCATGGGGGGCCTTGTGGGAGGCCCACCAGGGATTGCTGTCGGTAAGTGGATTGACAAAGTAAGCTTTTATTTGAAAAATTAGTCACATTGATTAAGTACATTTACACATAGTTTAACTTTTTCTTTTGAAAATGTATTATTTTTTTTTCAGAAGTTACTGGATGTACAACATTGTCCCCTGTCATTTATTATTTTTATTAGGAAAAAACAACAAACTGGCCTATCAGTTTTAACAGTGAGCAACCCATGATGTATACAAAGTATCTGGTGTGTGACAGTGATATCTCACCTTCGTGCTGCAGGTGGAGCTGTGGGTGGCTTGCTGGGTTGCTGGATGACCAGTGGGCAGTTTAGGCCTCTTCCCCAGATTATCTTGGAGATGCCACCCCAGCAGCAGCAGCAACTGTATGACAGCATCGTGACCATCATTGGGAATTTGGACTGGACTGACGCTGCTCAGCTCATAGCACTGGTCATGGGGAATGCAGTTCTGCAGCAGAAAGTGGCAGCCGCTCTTGTGACTTACATCACACAGGAGCTCAGAGCTGAGGTCCAGTACGGGGACTAAATTCCAATAGCTATTATTATTATTATTATTATTATTATTATTATTATTATTATTTATTATTATTATTATTATTATACTTTAACCATGTGTTGTATGGTCTGAGTCCAAAGCACATAATTGTACAAATTAGTCAAAATCCTGTAAAATTGTTTTTAGTTGGCATATCCAGCAGGATCAATGTATACTGACATGAGAACTAATCCTAATGTAAAAACTTTAGGGTTTTACTGACGTTCAAAAGTAAGCCAGCGCAATGTTCCCTTGGATTAATGCAACTCAACTTAGGGTTAGTTTGTAAAAAATAAAAGAGCAATACTTACTTTGGAAGATCAATATTATAGCATCAGTAGAGACACATCTACAAAGATTTTGCTCCGGTGCAAAGTGTATTCCACTTTTTTTGAAAGGGAAGTTAGGAAAGCTTCTGAAATTGAACATAACAACTTCTGTCTGTTCTCAATCAATAGCATATCTTTTTATTTCACTTAAACTAAAATGTACTGGTATAAAAAATTCAGAAGATCCAAGTTTATCCTGATAAATGTAAGATGCTAATAACCTGATATTTGATAACTGTTATTCAAACAACAAACTAATATCTATTGATGGCAAAAATAAACTGAATGCTATTTAGGATTGTTGAATGTTTACCCAAGCATTGGGAATAAGCTCAGTATCTTGTATCTTATTTAAGAAAGAAAAAGCTTTTTTTTTTTTTTTTTTTTTTCCACTACTTCATTAAATGGGTTTTAGTTGTTTGATTATTGCTGACCTGGTGTGTGTATGATCATTGTTTTTCTGGTCTTAATGGTGGTTATTCATCTACATTTCTTTAACGTTGATATCGGAAGTGTAATTATGGTTAGGCGTTGTCAATAGCAGGGCTGCTGCTGCCGCTGAAAATCATTCACAACCAAACCATGTGCAACATCGTGAGCAGAATTTATTTTCAATCCTTTAAATCAATTTACATGACGTTCAATACATGTACTTAATTGCATGACAGCAATATAAAGTTTAATCAAGGAACTACTTGGGGTGTGGAGTATATACTGGACACAAAGAGATACTGAGATTTTGATTAGGTTGTTTTTTAAAGCTGTAAATTGTTGACATTAGCTGACAAAAATAAATGTTTCGAAATTAATTCAACATGTGTGGTGTATTTTACTTGGAGATTGGGTTTGGAGTACACTGTACTCTGGTATGTACAGTGAAGTTCCTTGTGTCTAATCAATATACACATTGTTGTAAGAGCACCCATTTAGAACCTTCATCCTGATATTTCGACTTGTAAAATAGTGCTTCAGCACCGGCAGACACTGAGATAACAGTTAGCTTCATCTTGCAACCAATCGGGAGGATTTTTTTTTTTTTTTAAGCCAACCCCAGATATTAGCTGATTTAACCCTCCTCGCAGTCAGGCATTTAAATGCATACAATTAATGTTTTCAAATGTTTTTAATTTAATGTGCCCAATCATTTTACCCCCGATTTTCTCACCAACTTGGGGTGTTCCATAATATTTTTCCCCTTGCTGCAGCAATTCCCCATACAGCTCAGGATAACTGATGGTTCAGTGGGTGTCCTCTGATCCCACAACCGAGCCATCTTCCTGTTTTACACCCACGAAATCGAGAGCGAAGGACAAAGGCCTGTGAAGGGTTTTGTGTAAAGACATGCTATATTCAGACATAACCACAAGGTGGCACACTTCTATTATAATTCAGAATGGTTTCATTATAGCATTCTGTGAACTTGAAGCAGTATGTTTAATCACATATTTATATTGTGACCATATGGGAACAGCTCATTATCGAGCAATAGTCCTGCGCCCAGTGCTGGGTTTCAAAATTATCATCAATAAAGCACCAGTAGAACCTCAAAGTTAAGATAATAATTCATAGGACTTATCACAGTCTGTAGGTTTACTATTATGAGATGTCATGCAGCTATATGGGGTGGACAGTGTACAGATTGCTTAGACTCCAGGATCCTGATCATTTAAATATGTTCTTACAGACAAGACTGGGTTTAGGACTAATGTAAATGTCTTGTACTAGGATTTTTTATACATAGCCCATAAAACATTAATAATTAGCACATACTGTACTGTTAAATACAGCCATAGAATAATGAGGGCAATGTTGTATATATATATATATATATATATATATATATATATATATATATATATATATATTTAATCAATCTAACAGTTAAACTATGTGCAAATATATAGTGGCAGCATTTATCCTTCCATAGATACTTTTGAGGGGCATGACCTTCCATCTGGAAGGACGTGAACTAACTAAGAAGTCTGAGAAAAGGAAACAGCCCTAACCTCACTCGTCTGTTCACACACAATATACCACACAGGAAGATGCTACAGCAGCGGTCTGTCAAGCTGTGGGTCATGCAGATAGTTACTGCTTGATCATGCACTTACGGGAAATCATAAGCTGAGAAGAAGCTGGTCTGGTCTGAAGAGCTCAGGGGGTTTAAACAAACATTAAACTGCAGCCTCCTACCCTGAATAGGGTTAAGCTCTGGTGGGGAACAGGGAGGAATCTCTTAATGAAAAGACAGAACATAAACAAATCAGCATATTATTGTATGGGTTTTCATTCCTACTGTACATCAGTGATATTTCTTACTCTTTTTCTTTTGTTTTTGCAAAAAACGGGGGGGGGGGGTCCTGATTATAATTATTCCCCATTGGTGATCCGTATCCCTGTCCTGGGGAAATAGTGATGGATGTACACAAGTTACAAAGCCCCTGTTCTTTAGTCTTGAACGGTACATATCTAGAGAAACACTGGTCTAATTTAACTTGCTAAGGACTTAATCTCAGGGTATATGGAGTCTTTTTATCTGTCTGGCTAACTGACTTTCTGTAGGTCAAGCTTTGCATGCATATGGAGACCCAAGTGTAATAATAATAAAATAAAATAAAAAAAAAAGATTTTATTTACAGAAGCGATTATTAATTTATGATGAAACTTTGCCAGGACATTCTTTAGCACAAACTGTTGAGAATATCTTAATCTGGAAGTGTACGAAGACCACAGTCTGTGCATGAAACATAGCTTTTCCTTGTGAATAGTGTGTGGATAGTTCATGATGATCAGCTTTTGAATGATACTGATGGCTCTCACTGGCTTGTTCACAGTTAACAAGATCATTTGGCTAACAGACAAGTGATTAGCCTTGTGGCCAAAGTGATGGTTTATCTGAAGCGGTCAAATTAGCATTTTGCAGTAATTTAATACTGATTGTGGTATTTAATACAAGACCCTATGTGCCCTATTCAAACAGCTTCGGGGTTACTTAAAGTTATTTTTCTTATTAAGTTTTTATATATTGTTCAAAATAATAAACCATTTGGCTGTTATTGACTTCTTTAAATGACCCATGGGTTGAAGCTTTGGGTACAGGGCTGTGATTCCTTGCTG
Source organism: Polyodon spathula (assembly GCF_017654505.1). Lineage (NCBI taxonomy): Eukaryota > Metazoa > Chordata > Actinopteri > Acipenseriformes > Polyodontidae > Polyodon > Polyodon spathula. The sequence continues at coordinate 4,334,832 of NC_054554.1, forward strand.
TATTTTATAAGGTACAACGTGTGCTGGCTACCTCAAAAAATACCATCTTAAGGCCACATTTTCTAAGCAGTGATGTATGGATGCCCTTTGCCTGACTTTAGTAAGCATTGAAATCCCTAGTAAAATAAAATTGAAAGCGGAAATGCCAAATTGATTTAGAATATTGTGTTTTTATTTGTGACCCTTAGAAGTGTCATCAAGGCACAATTAGTTACATCAAATTTAAATACTGGTCAACCATAATTTAACAATACGCTGGAGACATAAATACATTCCCTTAATACACACCAGTACAATTACTTAAAGGATCCACAATATCTGAGCAGCCTGTAACACTGACCTCTGCTAAGTACTTAAATTTAACATTTTGGGTAAACCAGGCATATAATAGTGTTCTTTTAAATAACTAAATAAATATATTCACAAAGTATTGTCAGAATTCTTAAATATGGCAACATTTTTGTGTATTAAATTGCATGTGTAGTGACCTTTTGTAACATAAGTACATATTGAATCTTTACAATTAATATGGAGATTAAACCAAAGAAACATGACATTTCACGTTGCTGTGTACACAATGTTGGTGTCATTTAAAGGTAATTGTCTTTGTGTAACAGGTTCTGCACAATCCAATCTCTTCAGTCAATTACTAGCATTGAAGAAAACAGTTGGGACACTGTTATTTAAGATATGCAAAGCTAGTGTTTTTTGGACGGTACATATTCTGTGGTTTTGCACACTGGATGGGCATCATGTCATCTTCCTCCCTCTCATCACTGTCCTCATTGCTTGACACTTCATACATGGGCATTTCCAATTCAGACCCTTCTGAACTCCTCTTCCCAGCCTCCTCCTTGGCCTTCTCACGCAGTAGTGTGTTGAAACACAGAGTGCACACTCTGACGGGTTTTGCAGAGATGGCTGGGATGACAATCCTACTCTTGGAGCACGACTTGCACACCACAAAGCCACACTGCCGGCAGTGGTGCCTCCGTTGCGCCACGGTGAACTTGTCCGCGCAGCGCATGCAGATATCTGAAGCTCGGTCAGGAATCCAGGTAGCTGCAAAACTAGTGGTGGGCTCCTTCCTCGAACTGATCAACTGCTGCTCCCTGCACTCCAGAATGCGGCAGATCCACGCCTGTTTTTCCTTCTGGGAAGCAGCGGACATGTAGAAAGATTTCTTGGGCGTTCTGATGAGCCACTGGTTTTTCATTTCCACGCTGTCAGCCAGGTCTTCAACGATGGTATCTTCCAGCGGGATGATATGCTGGTTTTTGTACCAGAGCCTGTGTACCACGATGCTGCCGTACACTATAATGTCATTGAAGAGGAAGAACATCTTGGGCTGCAGGCTACGGCGACACAGCTTCAGGAGCCTCCCCTCTCCCACCAGAACGCGCCCAGGCTTTGCAAGACTTTTACCGGATGGTGCAAAGGCTCTCTCCACGGCAGCAATGCGCAGAGCATTATCCTCTGTGAATGCCATGCAGCTTGCCATGGCTACTCTTTCTCAGTTCCTAAAATGTGAAAAGAGATTGAGGTTAATTATTACTGTACATACATCCAAATTTGGAAAGTATAGAAATATAACAATACGAAGTCTAAATCCCACAAACTCCAATGCAAAGTTGGTATTAACTTTTGGGTGAATTAATTCATTTATTTATTATTTATTTATAAAAAAATGATTTTATGTATAAGTACGCAAGATATATTTATTACTTTAAAATCTTTAGAATTGGTGAATTACTTTTATTCAATTGCTACTCCTGCTACACCTATCACCACTTATTTGTGGTAGATATTACTTATATGCAAATGTATAGAAAAAAAAAACATGTTCTTACCTTCTTTGCAAAATATCTGAATTGTTGGTCGTTTTTATTTAGGTTGAAGATGTTATTTTGGTGCTAGGTCTGCACTCTGCTCATTTCAAGTTGGAATGCTGCTGGGACTACGACGACGGTCTAGGTAGTCGTCTATTTCCTGGTTTGGGGATTTCCATAAATGTCAATCTTCCGGCAACTGTAACCACAGAACACTGCAACCCTTCTTATCAGACAAAAAAAAAAAAAAGAAGTCTTATTATGGAGAGTGCAGCTTCAACACCCAGAAACAAATTATGATAGGTGCTTTTTGACATCGCTAATTACAGCATTACAACAGGCAAGGATAGCAGTACTAATAAAACCTGACTGAACTTTAATCAAGGAACATGCGCGTTTCAGTAGCAGGCAGAATAGATTGCCAAGGTAACACACATGTAATCCAAATAACGCAATAGAAAGTAGTAGAAGCCATCAAGCATATCAAGTGTCTTTTAGGTAAGCAAAGACCAGAATATATGTCAAACCCCTCCAATTAGGTTTAAAGAGGTCTGCAGTTCCCTATTCAATTAGAATTATTGCACAGCTATCCTTATAGCAACTTTTAAAAAGGCAAGAGGATTGCACAGCACTTCATGTGCAAGTAAAAAGTAATAATATGTGAGCATGGGGATTTGCACTTTATTAATTCACGTGCAGTTGTACCGCGACTCCAATTGAATGACTGATTAACAATCGAGTCTCGGTACAGCTGCATAAAAGCAACATGTTTTCACTCACTCAGGGTTGTGTGTTCGGTGAATGGAGAGATAATAATAATAATAATAATAATAATAATAATAATAATAATAATAATAATAATAATAATAATAATAGTAGTAGTAGTAGCAGTTCAAATATCAGAACACCGTGTTTGTCGGTTTTGTTTAATCTCTTTGTTTTAGCTATCAGTGCCGTGTCCTGTGTCTTGTTTGTCTTACAACCTTTTATTTTCTGTCTGTCAGTTCATTATTAAATGCTGAGCAAGACCATTCGCTCACCTTCACCGCTGTTATTTATCTCCTGGTTCCTGGTCTGACGTCACCCATTGCAGCTTCTTTCTGACAATAACTTAAAAACATTTTCAAATATTTTCAGCCATTCACTGAAGCTTATTGATTACTGGACTTCAATAAATCCTTAGGATCTTTACAGCAAATGCAAATATGTATATATATATATATCTATATCTATATAATCTATATATATATTATATATATATATATATAGTGTATGACAAAATACAGAAACTGTTTTTAGTACCAATTCATAATCAATATGTGAAGACCTGGCCTACTTCTATGGAGGGAAACATATTTAATCAATGTGTGAATAGGGGTATGTCAGTAATGTAAGATTACACTTCAAGCTCTTTGATTCAGTACATTATGGGTTCTGCTTTGAGGTTCTAGGATTCATTTTGGAGCTGAACAACTGCTGAAAGGGTGAGTTTTCAATACCTTTTATTTTCAGCTGCGCTTTAAAGTAAACTCACCAGGGCAAGGGTTTACAGAAATGACAAACTACTGAAGCAATTCCCCGAACTGTAACGCAGACTGCTCTGCTGCTTATCAGAAGCCTACGTGACAAGAGAGAGTAAAGGTTCTTACTGTTTGGTAGTTGGCCGCGCCACTACAGGTCAACTACCAAGGTATGTGTAATCTAATCAATGTTTATTCTACTTAGAAACTGATAAACATTGCCTTTGTGGCGATTTTAAATCTGCAATTCTTTAAATTACACGTTGCAGGTTAAAGTATTGATTTAGTTACCTTTTCAATGTCATTTACTTTTAAAGCTAGACTTTCTACCTGAATGTTTTGCGGTCACCCAGTGTATAATGGTAAGCTTTAATGGAGCTTCCTGACAGGTGGATGAAACAGCTGAGGCTCTGCAATATGCATTCAAGGTTCTTGTTTTCGTCTTTTACAGCCTAGTCATACCTAAAACCAGACATACGTGCATACACACAGATCAGCTTCTTTCCAACCCATACTGACTGTAAACAAAACTTCGTTCTGTGTCATACTTGACTTTTTTTAACCCACATTTCATCAGGGTTAATGCACAAGCACATCTGCAGAGTGAACCCCACATAAAGGTTTTCTTACATACCCCATATCTACAGCACTTGAAAATCTGTTTTTTAATTAATTAATTTATTTTTACCAATGCACTTAAAAAAAAAAAAAAAAAAAAAAAAAAAAAAAAAAAAAAAAAACACTTTACTTATACCATGGTTTATTAACTTTATTAAGGGTTTGTCATGATGTAAGGAAAATTAGCTAATAAAAGCTATTAAAGAAATGAACAGCATCACAAAAGTAGACCTCTGCACAGATCACATGATGAAATAGAGCAGCAGTGACAAGTTTAACTAAAGAAATGAATTAGTTCTTTATAAAAGAAAAATCCAATTATTTTAAAACATTGATTTGTGAGCAGTTTCTATTTACAATAAATGATTGTCAGGGAAATTATTATGGTGATGAAATTTGAGCAATATCCTATACATATTTTTCCCATAGTCACACTTATTTGGGGTAAGTGTTTCACATGCAATTAACAGAAAGAATGACCAAACAGGAAGAAGTTTTTTTTTGTTCTTTTTGTTACAACATTGTTCAGCAGTTTATTAACATTAGCAGCATTAATAAGTTTATGGTTTCTAATAAACATGTATAGGACTCTGCACCTTATCCGGTTTTATTGGTGTTACTGTATATACTGTGCACAATGCAGTGTACAGCCTTTTAATTTACAAAATGTTTGACTAACCTGCAAAAGTAACACTAGACAAGCCCTAGCTGCCACTAGCTGTTGTTTGAAACAGGTTCAACATGAATTTCCTGTGCACTGAGAGTTTTCAGAAACAACTGGTTTATTATCTCGTCTGAAGAATGTTTGTATTTTATACTGGCAGAACTATGAGGAAAAGAAAAACGGCCTTGTGTAATGAAGTTATTTTTTTTTGGATCGACTTCCTTGTTTACGGTTTTGCTTTTTTTTTAACCTGGCTTGATATCTTTTCACCCAATGACCGACTTTGGTAATCATAAATCCTGCATATTATTCAACCGCACTGGAGCCTTTCTAAAAGTGGTCTGGGGGTGAGGGTGTATCTGGGGCAAAAGAGGAGGGGAGAGTAGCCCTTTACTTCTAACAAGCATGTCACACAGTAAAAGTATGCAGGGTACAAGTGTCTTTTCCCCCTGCACTATTCTGGTTTTCAAACCTACAACCTTTTAAGGTACAAGGGAAATATGTGCCACATAAATAAAAATGGTGCTAACTTTCTTATTTTTGCAACGAGGTGTACGAAACTGTTTAAATTCACTGAAATGTTGGATCTTGTCTTCAGTTTCCTCGTGATATTTGAGTCACTCTGAAATGGATTTTAAGAAGAAACCATTTGAACAACAAGTGTTCAATTCCTTGTGTACCTTAAGGGGTTTAATCAGCAACAAGAAAGCTAGGGAGATTCCAAAAGCACTATAGGAACCGATTTATGCACAGGGAGGGAAGGGGATTTTGCAATCTGGATTTGGAGAATTACACTTCAAAAAATTCAAGGCATTTCACAATAGCCATCACAGGAAATCTCTTGAACAAAGCTTTTATAAAATGTCTTAAATGTTTTTGATATTTAAAAATTTAAATCACCGACCATCAGATCAACGGTGAGAATTCTGTATTCAGTGTACATAAACATCAAGCTGCTTAGTACTGTTCTAAACATTTCATTCAGAATGTCCTGCTTTATGTAGATCTTCAATTGATTTCCATGTTTTGTTTAGTTTTTTTAGAAAGGTTATATCTAATCTTGTTGCACTGTAAACCATTAAGACTGAACATTGTACGTGAAAGCTAAAGTATTTGTCTCCTTAGTTTAATATAATTTTACTTGTCTAAGGCTCTGTGCTCTTACATGAATGCAGAACATCTTTTGAGAGAAAAGTGTATTCAAAGGCCACCTAGTGGATTTAGACAACATTGCACTTTGACAGCAAGAAAGGTGGTTTCATTGGTATTATTTTTTTGTGTAAATCATACTTTTACAGTAGCTCACTTTGTAAATCGGCATCAGCAAGTTTGACAAAGAACACAGCTCTACAGTACTTACATTATACTCCAATATTTTTTTTCTTTCACTTGCATGTCACTCAAAAAACAAAGTTTGCACTGGATTAGTGACTGTGATGAAAGAACTTCACTTAATCATTATACTTGTACTTTTGTTGTTGCCACTACCTAGAACTGTGACAGAATATTTTACAACACACACCATTTCATTCCAGTTTTCCTCATGCCTTATGGTTACAGAGTTAACTTAAATGGTGCATACACTGCAACGCTTGGTTGCCACTTACAAAAAAAGAGTACTAATTACTGGATGTAATCCGATTAGCATTTAATGGTGGAAATTAAAAGTACAAAGTGAAATGAACGGCTTGGAATAAGACGTTTCTCCAGAGACATGCCAATCAATATCTTTTTCCAGGTAGCCAAGTTCCTTTTATACCCCATCTGGCAGTGGAACTAGTGACACATGCCGAGAGTCTGCTTCTGCTTCGCTGGCACCTGATTAAAGGTCTATAGTTCCTTTTACTTTAAATTTCTTAGCTGAACGCTCGCTTGATCTTAGCTGGAACTTGCTGCCGTAGATATGGGAAACAAATCCATCAATTTCCACACCAAACACGCTGTTGCACTTTGGAATGACTGTTGAGAAAGAAAGAGAATTTGCCTGTTTGTGGCAATCGCATAATACACCATTATTACAAAAGCAGCATCCTTTTTCCTTGGCAATATGTACCTTTTAATTTGTCATCTTTGGTAATAATTTTGAACATATGCTTCAGTTCTTGCAGAATGATACCTGTAGTGCCCACATAGGAAGGACATTTTGACTTTACCACTGTGAAAAATAAGACAAACATTAAATATATACAAAGTGTCTACACAGTTCAGTTTTTACAGCTTGGGTAAATAAATGTTCTGTATTGTTCCTGTGAAATACAAAATGTAGTAAGCTAATTGTCACAAGAAGTACATTTTACCTGTTACAACAGCACCGTGGAAATCTGCCTTTAGTAACTTTGTTTGGACAATCATGGGCTCACTAAACAAAAGAAAATAATGACACAGCCATAAATACTTAATAAATTCACATACAGAATGTCTGTTCAAAAGGACAAACAGACAGATATTACAGGACAAATAACTATGAAGTTTCTTGAAATTCAAACAATTCCAGACATTTCACACTGCCTGTATTAGAAGATAAATAACACACCAATGTTAGTTAATCAACAGTTATATGAAACAACCATTCTGATTTCTAGTTCACATATGTACAAATGGCTTACACTTGTGGTCCTAGTCCATTACAGAGCTCACGTATGTACTGCTTCCATAACTCGTGCAAGGGTAAGAACAGCTCGTATCTGTAATGAAAAAAATAACAAAACAAATACTATATCTGAAAATATTCTGATCTTATGATAAAAAAAAATAAAAAAATAATTAAATAGTAAACCGCTCCATCTAAATGCAAACTTTTCAACTTTTAGCGAGTTGCTTTACACTTCTTACTTCAAAATCTTTAATTTTTACAACCTACTCTCTGGACTGGGATTATTAACAGTTGTGTGATTCAGTGTCAGACAGAAATGTTTTAATTCAGTTTCTGGTGGTTCCAGTCTAGCACTTTCTAGATCCACCTTTGCAACCATTACTGAAATATAACTGGCATGAAAACTAATGTGGGCTTCTACTAACACAACACAGTGGACTAGTCTCACTTGCATATGCTTCTTTGGATGAGTGTGGCATATCAATGTATATTATATAAGAAAATCCAGAAAACGACGAGAATCCATATGGACCATCAATACTCGTCTGGATACTAGTAGCTTACTTATCCCAAAACATTGTCAAAGGGATCATTTATGTTGGATTATAAATTATCCCATTTATCAGCTAACTAGTATAGAAAGAAATGCATATATTCATTTTGGGTCACACTAGCTTCTGGCGATCAAACGTTCACACAATATAATGGCGCAAAAAGGCAGCAGATTGGGTACTGACTTCTGTTGTTCTGGTTTAAGCTCAAATATTTTCATTTCTCTTCTCTCTTTGGCACTCAGGCTCTTGGTTTTACTCCTCTTGTTTTTCTTTGTCTTCTTGAATGCATGCTCCAGAACCACAGCCTTCCGGTGCAAATGCTTCTGGATGTCCTTGTCTTCCAGCCGTGGCATCGTGCGCTTCAGAAAGGAATTTACAAAGGCCTCTGCCTGCTTGGGCCCTTGAGGCTGCAGTGCCAGACACCCACAACATTAAAAGACAAAAAACAAAAAAAAGTAATACATATTTTGCTTTGCACTTCCCGGTTGCCATAAAGCATGCCATATATATGGCATATATGGCATATACCCCCCCCCCCCCCCCCCCCCCCCCAAAAAAAAAAAATAATAATAAATTAACTTGTGGACAGCTAATAATAGTTTTGAAATGTCATGTTACATATATTCATAGAGAAGTTCTTTTTTTTTTTTTATATTTATTTTGGGATTATGATTTTGTTTTATTATTATTAATATTTCTAGGAAACTCCTTCACTTAAGCTATACGCCACAGAGAAATACAACAAACGCCATTACTGGCTGGTGAAAAGTACAGTATTTATATTGTCTTAACAGTAAACGGTGTAGTACACTTTCTACTGAATGGTGCATTATGTTATACGAAGGACAAGTATTCAGATAAGCGTCGTTATCGAGTGACCTCAGCTCAATCATTTAGTTAGCACCACAACAGAGCAGGGCAGCAAAACACAGTCACTTCCAATAATGGCAAAGGAATTACCTGAACATCCAGCATCTTGGCATGATTAGGCGGTATATTTAAGCACACATCACCTATGGATAATTAGACAGAGACATTAATTAACAGTCACAAACATGAAATTAAAAACGATTCACACATGGGCAGTTTCTACGGATGGGTCATAAAAATAAAAATTCATTCAAATGCACAACTTTCACGTGCCACAGTCCTAGTAAATGCATGTTGTTTACTAGTATGACTAAAACATTCTGTAAATCAAAAGCAACGCCGTCCAGTTTATACACAGCTCATTTTGTATACTGTACACAAAAAAAAAAAATCGCAAACTTACGCTGCATTGTGTTTCGACTTTCTTTCTTTTCAGGTTTTAAAAATAAATGAATGGCCTGCTCTCGAAGTTTGTGTTTTGCTTCCCCAGCGCGTAATGACGCACAGACGTGAGCAGTAGAGCACAGATATTTTTTTTACTTGAGATCAAGACTGAAAGAACAGAAGATCGGAAGATGGATTGGGACGACGCAGCTGGCTGCAATCACTGCGCATGAAAGAAGTGGGTTTCCAACTTTTTTTTTAAAACTGTACCCCTTCTGTCTGGAGGTTTCAGCTCAAGCACCCCTTACAATTTTCGCTCAATGTAATTTTAACACAAGAATCTGGGACTACAGCAGTCAGTCCGGTATGGAATGCAGCATTTGCTATGATAGTTTAGGATATTTTAACAAAACATGAGCTCCGAATTCAGTGTGTTATTTGCAAATTGTAGGCAATATAATATAGTCAACAGTGTTAATAACTGCTAAGATAGCAAATACTGGGATTATTATTATGATTATTATGATTATTATGATTATTATTATTATTATTATTATTATCTATCTCCATCTATACATCAGTCAAATAAATCGAACCTAACGAATAAGTAACATTAATTAGAGGAATGAGTGTTGCATTTTTGTATGGTTGTTTTAATCTCTCGCTATTGAACTGATCACCATGACGACTCTAATGCTCTGCACTGGTATTCACGAACCTAAATCTGTTTTCAGACTGACACTGATAAACTTGATTTTATAGAAATATTTCAAAGTGTATGGTACTAATGTGTAATTATGAGGACCCTCTGTATGTGGGTGAACTGGGTTATTAATATTGTTTTTACAGCGGCTCACGTCCAGCCAGTGCCTCTGAGATGCCAAACCTACAGTGGCCCGTTTGATTGAAACATGCCATTTAATGGCCGTGTTCTATGCACTAGAAATCTATAGCATGCATGCTGGATTGAGAGGTGTGTTATTCTCTCTAAACATTGAAACTCCCTTACACAAGGTTACTAGAAGAAAACACGTAGGCAGGGGAAAATATAGTGGATCTCCTCCAAGCAGCTGATTAGTTTATAATACTGACATCAGAGCTTGCTATTCAGTTCAATGGTAAGACCAACCCTCAACTGTCCATTCAGTTCGCTGGGCAGAGATGCTGAGCCATTGAAAATGCCGAGCCAGTTTGAAATGCAATTCCCCATGCTCTCACAAGATGGCAGCAATTTTTAATACTGAGAAGGAGCACATTTTTATAGACACAAATTTAACAAAGCTACAGCTGCATTGTATCCTGCAAGAAAGAGCAGTGTTATGTGTGCCGAGGGTGATGTTGTTAACACCGTGTCATAACAGGTGGAATAGATCAGAGTGATGCTTGATTGAGGTTTATGTGAAGACCATGTGACTGTAAAGAAAAGATAGAAATGATAAACAAATACAATATATAAAGGTCACAGAGACCTTGAAAACATAATATTGAAAAAAAGGACAGGACTGGACATAAAAAAGGGTCTTTCAATGTGAACTGCTGTTTCTATACCTGTTCCAAACAGTGCCAAGGTTAGTTTAGTTTGGATATGCTCAGATAGATTATCTGAAGGTGGTCTGAGCTGATTTCAGTTTTTTGTCTTTGCTAAATCCTTGCAATCTACATTCTGTCCGACAGTTTGTTTTACAGTATTACCAAATAAAGCTATATATATATATATAGTCAAGGGCTTGTAACAAGAAGGTCACGGGTTCAAATCCCACCTCTGCCACTGACTGACTCACTGTGTGACCCTGAGCAAGTCACTTAACCTCCTTGTGCTCCATCCTATGGATGAGATGTTAAATCACTGTCCTATTGTAAGTGACTCTGCATATAATGCACAATTCACAGCCTACCTCTATAAAGCGCTTTTTGATGGTAGTCCACTATGAAAGGCACTATATATATATATATATATATATATATATATATATATATATATATATATATATATATATATATATATATATATATATATACTGTCTCAAAGTCATGGATAAAAGTAGGTTTGGTTCATAATCAGATGGAGTGAAACACTTAAAATTATGTATTAAATCACAGGCATTTGTTTTTAAACATGCTCGGATCTGCACCTTTGAATGAAATAATGTGGTCAAACTTATTTTGATCATCTTCTTGTATTGAACGACTTTTCTGCAGAGCTTTCTTCCCTTAGACAGAAAAAAACCCAATATCTCCACTGGAAAATGCCATCACTTTTTATTTTTCATAGCTTCAGGAAAACTATTCCAAATAGATGTTAACTGTAATTGTTCAAAAGGTCCTGCATGAAGGTTAATTCCCCAGACACTCGTTCAGATTGTGCCACAATCACCTGCAGGTTTTGCTGACCTTTCTTCTCATGTCATCATGAAGAACAACCTTGTGCCAGCTCCTGAAAACATGGCCCTTTATCATCAGCTTGTCTTATAGCAAATAATGAATTATTTGAACTCGAATAGCCTGGTCAACTCATCTTTTAAAATTAAATCTAATTATAAAAAATACATATTGTACCAACAACAATTGCTGTGCTTGAGAGTCAAAAGGCAAGTCAACACTCAGCTAAGAATTGTGGACTGGATTTGGACAATGGATAATGATTTAGACTGTTAAAACTGTCACAGGACCCACAAAATCAGATGATGGAGTATCTTGCAATTGGAGTCCCGAATGGCTCAACTAGTAAATGCACTGCTGGAGTGCATGGAGAGTCATACGATCAAGAGCTCGCTAGTTTGAATCCTGGTCTTGCACAGGTGCCGATATTGACAGAGGGGTCACAAAGAGCGCTGCTTTAGCCTTTGAACTCTCGTGGGATGGGGCTGTGGGAACAGAAGCTGTTCGTTTATCTTTTGCCCTTCTGAACGGTAGCAGGGCTGCAGCAACACTGAAAATTCAGTATTTAAAATCGGGTTGAACATTTAGTTTGTTAGCGGTTGTTGTTGTTGTGATCTAATTGTCCTGTAAAGACATGTATCATTCAACTTTCTCTTTGTCTCAGTCAGGCTGTAAACATGTCCAAACAATTTCTAAAACAGCATCAATCAATATCAACTTCAGTGTCAGTTTAAATAAGAGTGTATTTTTATTTTTATTTTTTTTTAATGAACCTCCCATGACACAAAAACGAGTAGGTAGCTGCAAAGATTTCCTGGAAACTGTATCAGCTCTTCATTGTAATTCAGTATGGCAGCATTGTTTATATAATTTCACAAGTCAAAGCAACCTTCAGTTTTACAAGTGGGCTGCCATGTTGTGTTTTATATGGTGTGAATGATATGTATAAGAATCTCCTACTAACATAAATGAATAAATCCCTACATACATTTATTATTGTAGGCTCATGACAGTGATGTGCAAAACAGTGAATGTGTGACATTGTTATTCTGATCACTTTTCATTTATTTGTAAGATTGCATTGGCTTGTATTTTATTTCACTTATCTGGCTTTCAGTGTTAAGCTTGCAGAGTTGTGCTGGAGATATGGGAATCATATCAAAGTGTGTTGCAGCAGTCTTGCAGATGTAAAGATGAATATCTTCAGCCTCCAGCAATACCACCCTATTGCCAAGTACAGTCTATTCTTAATCCAAAGCTGCATCTCTCCAACCTAAGTATATAACAAAACATTATTTTATGCTGACCACATTTTACATTATATTCCCTTATGGTGATCATAGAAAGTCTTTACATTTTATACTATTTTACACAATACAGTATAGGCATATAGGCGCATAAGCTTGTACTTGGTATACACTGTTTTCACAGTTACGTTTACAGATATGTGATGGTATACAACAGTATGGTAGATCAAATCTTCAATTTCAACCCCTTTTCTAAAATGGTACGAGCAATGTTACTTATCTCGCATACAAGTATACCCCCATAACAACTGTAAGTGCATGGGAGTCTACTGTAGACAATGTAGTTCTTAAGAGCTACCATCAGAGGTCGCTGTTACATTAAAAAGTAGGCTATTATTTTAAACTAATAAAACCAGATATAGCACTATGTTTTCATGGCAGAATTCTATTTCTGTTTCTATGGGACGAGACCATCAGTACCACAACTAAATCATAAGAAAAAAAAAAAAAAAAAAAAAACAGGGCGCAAAGCCGTGGAAGGTGGAAAAATGACTTAAATGCATTGCCGCACGAGTAATAATTTTGTTCTTTGGTTCTCAATGTTTTCACTTGTCAGCTGTCAGTGCCCCCCTAGCATAGTCTAAAGCTCACACGCACCTCTGCACTACAAAAGGGACTTGTCACTTCCTTAGCAATGGTCTTAACGACCATGAACAAAACACACACACAAAAACAAACAAACAAACAAAACAAACTAAAAAAAATAAAATAATAATTAAAAAAATCCGCAAACAAACACAAAACACAACTCTAAACCAACACCATAGCGTCCCCAGTTCGTTATTATTATGGCTTATATGTGTCGTATGGTGTGCATTGCTAATTGTTATCAGCACTAAACGTAATGAAATGTACAGGCACGTTTCATAACACATATTAAGCACCTATGTAATAAAGGTAATCCAAAACATTACGTTAGAATAGACAACAAGTAAGCAATTAATTTATAAGAAAATGCAAATGGATAAACTGTCCTTAAAATTCACCATCGTGAACTACAAGTTGTTAAATGTGGTACCGGTTTATATACGTAGAGTAAAATTCAGAGCAACAGACCCCCAATTTCCTATTTTTAAAAGCACCATTATGAATCAAGTTTATTTAATAATTCTGCAGCTCGTATAATAGAAACACAAAATCTATTATTTTTAATTACCTTATTTATTTATTTATTTATTTATTGTTTAAAAATAACATATAAACCTGCTCGGCTCTTGCGAAATTTAATATTTTTGGATCTTTAGGGAAACGGAAAAATGTTCTTTTTGCTAAATATATAGATGGAAATGCGAGTTTATGTTTTTCTAAATATGCTTCAAGCCACTAAGTCATTGAATATGATTGCCTGCCCAGGGTGCTAAAATGCCTACTTATAGGGGCTCTGGTTTTGCTCTAACTTTGGAACGGGAGAAAGAAATAAAATAAAAATACATGTCAACCATAAAACTACTTATCTCTGCCCTGCATCTGTTTCTCTACATTCTCTATTTTTAATCACTTGCTTTGGCACACAAACTCATGACGACATTGGTGTAATGTAATATGTGTTTGCATGTGGGCAGATATTGACACGGCTGTGCCACGTCTATGTCAACGGGCATACGACAATTCAGAGGCAAGTTCAGTAGAGAGGTAAGCATACTTTTTGAGCAACATTTTACATGAAGTGCTTGTGATTACTGTGTATTTACGTAGTAGTTACTTAGTAAATACAAGTGTACTTACACATAATCACAATTTCTTTATACATAGTTACAGTGTACTCAATGTGTACATCTTTTTGCATGATATATGAAAGTACACAATTGTATCAGAAAAAGGTTAGGGTTAGGATTAGGGTTATTTTAGACTAGAGTTACGGTTATATCGTGCAAAACGATGTACGCATTGAGTACATTGTAACTATGCATAATGAAATTGTAATTATGTGTAAGTACAGTTGTATTTACTAAGTAACTACTATGTAAATACATAGTAATTGGAGACAATATATAAAGTGCTACCAATTTTTGTTCACAAAAATATATTTTTTATGTTGTTCGTTTAAGCTTATCAGTGTGGTTTTCCACTGTGGGGAAATTGCCCATTTATTATATTTAGTATGAAAGGGGCCATTTGCCTGTGATTTTCCCATAGGGGAAAGTGTAGTCTGTAGTATCTATGTACTGTACATATGTAAGAATTGCTCATTATGGATATGGAACTGTGATGGAACAGAATAAATCCATTGATTGTAACCTTTTAACCATACAGTATGGTATCATAATGTCTACAGCCAGTCAGGTTGCAGGACAGGTCCAAGCCATTTTATATATTTATTTAAATACATGCCTTCTGTTGCATTCTGCTTTGTGTCATGACCCGAAAAGTTAAGAAAAGCAGACAAGTTTTATTACTAACAATAAAACACGATGCAATGGGGTTAGAAAAAAATCATCCACCAAAGATATTTTTCTTTTAAAACACTAAACTTATTGCACTTTGAAGTAACAAGCAGCAATATATTTGATTTAAAAAGAAAGAAACACGATATAAGGTTTCTGGATGAAGTGGTCCAACAACATCTTCACCCGAGATTAATACAGTTTGGTAGGTGAAATTCATTTTGGAGGTAGACAGTTGAAAAACAGACGGGAATGATTTGAAGGCAGTCACTTTTAGACAGCTTCTCATCTGCTGGTTGAAACCTCTGGCTGTCTTTGAGCTTTTAAGAGGGAGTACGTTAAAAAATGTGATAAAAAAAAAAACAGATGGCTTGAACTTTTACAAGAGCTGACTTGTCAGTGAGCCGATGCTTACCAAACATCATTTCTCTCTTGAAGGCGAAGCTTCGTTATTTGCTTGTCAATAATTATTAAGCAAGCTGCTTCTGAAGCCTTTGTCCTTGGATAAACCCACCACAGATCCAGTTTAGAAATCAATTTTTCAAACTTCAGGTACACAAAGAACAGTACCACATTCCCAGAAGATGTACCCTCTCCCTTATGTTCTTTATTAGAATATTCAATGAGGGACAGGGATAACACTGATATGAACCTTGTCAACAGAAGACATTAGAATGCGTCGGCTACTTTTCTGGGATATTTCATGAAACAATTACTCTGATGCAACCTTGGTTGGAAATAGCTCTGTCTCTGATGAATAATTAATCATAAAATAACTGAAAATGGAGTTGAGAACGGTACAGTGCAGGTGGAACAGATTTGACATGACATACAAAAAGAATTTTAAAAATTCACAAATCTGCACTATAGACGCAGAGCCAAACTGGAATGAGAATACTGAATCAACAGTTTCTTTAAAAAATGCACCCCCCTTTTGAAGCTTTAATTGCAGAATACTTAATAACCTTATCAGTTTCAACACCCCAACTTCAAACTTCAGCACTTTGAAGTAATTTTTTTAATCTTTTTTTTTTTTTTTTTTGCTTGCTATGTAAAAAAAAATGAAAGCATCTCAAATCTAGAGGAGTGCAAGGCCTATGCCGACAGCATAAAACAGGGAGAATCTCTTTATAGTCGCAGGTGGCTGGCAAGTTTCAAACTAGGAAACAGCTGGGGAGAAAATAATTTTCTGTTGCTGTTTATCTGCCTGCAGAGGTGCATAATCAAATAGTAATCAAATACCATATTAAAAAAACCCAGATAAAACAGGACACAGTTAAAGAAAACCTCTCATCTGCCATTTATTCCATAAACAATTAATAAAAAAACAACAATAAAAGACTCCATATGTCAGCCTCAATACCAGATTTTCTCTTTTACATGTAACTTCAAGTTAACCTTTCAAATTTGCTTACTCAGTGAGTAAAGGTAAAAACAGTATAAAACATGCAGTCGAATATGTTGCGTGCATCAATGTTTACTTTCTTTAAAATGATTTGAAGAGACAATTACTTGCATGGACAGTGAAGTGCACAAAGAGCAGTACAAACACGACTTTTAGTAGAAGTGCTACAAAAAAAAAAGACAAGCATAGAATCTTTGAAGCAGAATATATATTGCAAGTGAGAACAAGCTAAGTGGCAGATGTTCTTTTTAACCGTTCAATTTGAGATAAGGGTTATAAGTGGCTGGTTTAAAATTTTCTGACACATTTATGCAAAAATCTATAGCTGGGTCATCATCAAAACCACACAGCAGAACATGAAATATTTGTTATTGTTTTGTTGGGAATGCCCCTAATTTCTATATCCTGGTTTTAAACAGATGGTGCATGATTTAATCTACAGTATCTTCTGGTTCTCGAAAGCAGAACAGACAAAAACACTTGTCCTTGAAC
This sequence comes from Polyodon spathula, assembly GCF_017654505.1. Lineage (NCBI taxonomy): Eukaryota > Metazoa > Chordata > Actinopteri > Acipenseriformes > Polyodontidae > Polyodon > Polyodon spathula. The sequence goes on from NC_054554.1 coordinate 4,351,831, forward strand.
AATATGCTGAGTTTTCTTCTTACAAATAGGTTAGCGCAAAAGAGTGACCTACTTTTACTAAACCCAAGGCAAGGGGTGTTTTTGCCTGCAACTGCCTCCCACTCATGAAAATGCAGGAAGTTTATTTAATAAAACTATTAGTCTCAGTTAAATTCATTTTGTAAATCCATTTCATAAAACGATGATAATGGGGGTCAAGGAAAAGTAACGGACAGGCTGTCTGGTTTTCTTTTTTTAATAGGCTGTTTGGGAAGATTCAGTTATCTTGATAGTCATTCCTGTATTAGTCTCTTCATGATTAAGCTCTCCCAGTAACTATAATATAAACACACATAAATTGTTTCGTTATTGTTTGCATTCCCTCGTAAAGGCACAATGGTTTTCAGGGTGAGTCATAAAGTCAGGGGAGCGCAGGTTTGTGCCCTGGCTGTGGGAAGCTGACACTTTTTGCTGGGGATTCAACAGAGAGCATCACAATGGCTGTGGCCCTTCCATATGTTGCAGGGCGACACGAGAGCACGCTGTTCTATTGAAAGCACTCAAGATTTACGTGCTGGCTGCCCAAGTTGCCAAAGATGGTCTTTCTCGACAGGTGAACCTTTGCAAAGTTCATCTGTCAATCAACTTGATCAACAATCAAACATCCATTACGATCTTAATTTTAGGATTTGTAAGCGAGATCAGTATAGTCCGATGGTCCTTACATACCATGCAATGTTTGCATACTTGCATATAGTTTGCTATAAGTTTAATCATAATACAATGTTGACTTCAATTCAGAGTTTAGTGTTTATTAATTATTCAGATATATATGCTAGGGATACAATTGTTAAAAAACCTACTCCCACCTGTGTAAATGACACCCAATATCCTTACAAATCAGTAACGCTAAATGTTTTTAATTATTGTACAATAAATGCCCAACAGCAAGAGATATTGCAGTTAAGATTTCATTTAAAAGTTCTTTTGCACCTAAGACTTGTATCAATTTGTATCAAGCATCCTTCAGTTTGAGGCTCAGAGTCAGTATTATTGAATGGTCACACAGTGGTTTTTGTGGATTGAGTCTTGTTCATAATTCACAGTTTTATACCTCGACCTCTCACATGCATTTGAATTATGGCCCAAATATTTGCAGACAGCAAATCAACAGGAGTCAAATCCATAAATATAACATGTTGTATGAATGAGTCAGAAGATGTTAACCTCCAGGAGAGATGATGGGGCTCTCAGCTTGGTGGAAAACCAGCTTTCTAAAGTAAACTGGCCAAAGGCATTTTCAAAATGTCAGCAAACCTTGCAAATAGAACACAATGTACAAGTTGTAGTTCTTTCTTTTTTTTTTATAAATGAGATTGTGAAGCTGTTACACTTTCAAATAAAAATCGCTCAAAATTAGTCCATCCCGATATAGTGAAGAACTGTGTCCTTCAAAAAAAGAAGCTCATGACTTAAATGTCAGCTTAATGAACTTCCTTTAGACCTTTTTTACAATATTGGGGGGGGGGGGGGGGGGTACTAATGTTGACTTACTTTGTTGAGCTATTTATCTGCTATACAAAATACAAAAACAATTTACAAAACTGGATATTGGAATGGGGATATATAGGAAATATCTAAAGGTTTTAAAAATGCTTTTATACACTATGGCCATCACCACAATTGCTTAATACGTAGCATTTGTGGCTTTGGATTGAACTGGTTTCATTCAAAGGCTAGATATCAATATATTATGTAATCGTGGGCATGCTGCCCGCCTGTCTAGATATAGTAGATAAATGCTAGTTGCTAAGAAAAATCACCATGGGGACAATTGCTAGCTTTTCAGTCCCTTAGCTACTACTATGAACATCAAGGACACCGTCAGCAGTATTATCCTCAGCTTTATTGTATCTAATACTGAGTAGAACTGGAACAGAGAAAAAAAAGAAAAAAAAAAAACATACAGTAGGTGACATTATGAGACATATTTTTCACATATTTAAATTCTGAAAGGACAATATAGGAATACCTAGGAAAATATTATGGAAAGTGTTTGTATAAAATAAGTTTACAGTTATTTTAACATTAAAAAAATGTTGAGCTCCTAGCTGCAGAGACTTTTATTAAGTCAGTTACTTCAAGGTATTACAATTTTTAAAAAAATCATGAAATGTATTAGGAACCTCAAGACATTGCTGCCTCAAAAACGCGGTGAATGCTGGGAAGGAGACGATAACCCTTAGTCCAATGTCCGCTTGACGTATAGTAGACTGTATTTACAGCATCTTGTAAAGCACTTTATGATGGTGTTCCACTCTGAAAAGCGCTATATAAAATAAAGATTGATTGATTGAATGACGGTTGTAGGGATTTGTCTGTCAATGAAGTGATTATTTTTGCAGGTGTATGTAGAGTCTGTAACTCTAAACTTCTCCTCAGTACCACTTGCCTTCCCTGGCCAGATGTGAACGAGGTGCTGGAGATGAAGGTGATTATGCAATATAAAGGTGTATCCACTGTTCTGCAGGGATTTCAATGATTTTATTAAATCCTGAGAAATGGTTTCAGGATTTGATATGTGAAAATATGTTCTGAATGAATGTAATATAAAATGAATATCACAGAATGAAAAGCCATGTGGAGAATTCTTTGCAATGTGGCACTGATATTTCTAACTATGTATTGCCACGCAGCCTACAAGCAAGGGTCATAATTAACTTGTATATTAAAATCCTGATTGCAGTTTACTATATCAGACGTTATAGCTTCCAATTGAATATTGGTTACAAATAAATGGAAGCAATTTTCTGAAGTTGAAATCCATTACAGAATCAAAGAGGTCAGGCAAAGCAATTCTGACATTGTGTAATCAGTTTTTAATTGCAGGCAGAGGGTTAATGGTGTGGAATTTAAGATAGTAAAATATAGATTTTACAGTTTTTTTTATTTTTTATTTTTTATTTTTAAGTGTGCTATAAATGTACAGCTTCCAATAGTTCAATAGTAACAATAACATCAAAAAAATTAACAAACAACCATCTCCTAAGATGAAAAAAAATGGTGATCCCACCCCCCCCCCCCCCCCAATAAAAAAAAAAAAAAAAAAAAAAAAAAAACCTTTGCCTAGAATAACTGAGGTAAATTGGCCCTGTCAATTAGAGGAAATTCTTAGCGGAAAGCTTTGAACCAGGCAATGCACATTTATTACTTCACAAGTTGGTATGCATACTAAAATGGTCTGACTTAGCTAACTGTAAGTCATGCAGTAAATATTGAAAGCAGAATTGCCCTGGTCTCATTTCAGCAGGATCTCAGCTCAGTTCTGATGGATGCTCATTATTTTCATTTCCTCTCATTTTTTTTGAATATTTTCTAGTCTGTGGGAACTACATGCCTCCTACCAAATCATTTTATGAGATATTTTAGTAGGATAGCTTTTATCTCCCTTTTTATAAAAAAAAAAAAAAAAACTGGAATAGGCTTTAACAATGCTTGTATAGATTACCCTCGAGTCCTGTAGCTTTCATTTTGTGAGTTCAAAACAGTGAATTCTGACTTTTTCTGCATGTCAGGCCAGAGTTATAGGTACGATCCATCTCCATCTCTATAGTATACTTCATAAATGATTATTGATCTATTATTGCTATAAATGATTATTGACATATTATTGCTATAAATGATTATTAATATATTTTTGATATAAATGATTATTGACATATTAACATAAATGATCATTGGTATATTATTGATATCAATGGCACATGTTTTTGTATGTAAATAACATTTTCATCAGATTTTTATTTTTTATTATTAAGGTTGCAATCATTCTGAGAAGCTCATACTGTACTCAAATAGGGTTTTACTTTTTTACCTTTAGTCTTTGTTTACCTGAGTACAGGAGCTGCTCTTTAGGTCTTATTGCCTGCCATAGACATCATATGTTACACAGCCTAGATCAGCTCAAGAGTACTTATATTAACTTTATATTACAGCACAGCTGTGTATTGCCAGGAATACAAAAGAAAACTGTGTTCCAAGATGCCGATGGCTCTGACGTCTATAAAAACAACTGCTGTATGTGGTGTGCAACACTACCAGAGTATAGCTTTTTTCATGTATATTTTTAATTCGCCTTCCTTCCAAATGCCATTCTGTCTATACTGCAACTCTCATTCATCAAATAAACAGCTGCCAGAGCTGCAGCTTGAAGCTTGAATACATTGTCAGGAGAGTTTGTATTGTGAGGCAGCTTTCCCAAGGATTTTTTAAAATGTATTTCTGTGCATCTTTTAAGTAAATGATCTAATTAAGTAAATGGGATATCATAGAAGAGGTATATACTTGTAATCCTCCACCTGCCTCTGGAAAACCAGAGAGGTGCTTGAGAAATGCAAGCCCTTGTTCCCAATGCAGTGTGCATAAATAGCCACACCTGTACGCTGTGTATAGTCATTGATGATACATCTAAAATCCAGAATAGTTCGTAAATTCGCAATGCATGGACCAGGCCATGTTTCTTTGACATTTATCTCATATTCACAGATTCCCTGTTTGCTTCTTCATAAAGTTTCAATTACATCTCTTGTGCACGGCTGCCATTCTCCAGCATTGGGCTTATTAATGCTGTCTTCTTTGTAAATCTATTCAACAGCCCTCAGAGGACTTTAAACAATGTTTGTGATTATTTGTTTTTCACAGTCTTTCTGGCGTAGCACCAGCTTGATAAGAACCATCGCCCTGATGTTCTGTGCTTGTTACAATTTTATAAGCATGGAAAGCCTTATTAAATATTAATAAATGCATTTGCCGTCAATACAGTGTGCATTATGTCTCAAACTATAAAGTCCTTGAAAACCTAAATCATAAACAATGTCTACAAAAGTCCTGCTGGATAAAAATACTAAAATATCCCCATATTTTAATAATTCATAATTTAAAGTTCAGAAGTAGCTACCACCACTGTGTCTGCGTAATTCTCAACCCTTAAAATTGTCCCTTTTTTATTTGCTGCGAAAACCAATTTATTATAGTTCAGCCTTCAAAGTATAAAGTTAGGAGTTGTCAAAATCATGTTTAAGGGAATCTGGTACTCAAGAGTGTGACCATTATCCTGTCTCCCTGAAACACAAACTTGCTGTTTTCAGAAACTTGATAACTGTACTCATGCATACAAGATGCTTGCAAGGACCTTTCAAACAACACACTGGCCTTCCAAAGCACACCACTGGTGCTGGTAACTATGCAAAATAGTTCAAATAATTAATTATGTGTTCATTTGTATTGAACTGATTCATTTGTCGCATTGTAACATCTCAGTTTTAAAAAAAAGTCAGTTGAAAGTCTTCAGCTAAGTTCAAAATTTGTATGCATTTTTCATTTTTAGATATTTATAAACAGCAATTTTAAAACCACTGCATTTATAAAACACGATCAGCCCTTCTTCCAGGACTCTTTCATTATACAGCCCTCAACTTTTGCTCCAGGCTTTGTAATATCTACATTAATTTATTTCTATTGGACATTGTGAAGTGTAACTAACAAGAAAAACAAAGAGCTGTGTCAGCATAGACATCAATCAGTAAAAGGAAAATAGGGTAATAAAGCACACAAAGAGCAAAAACTGATGACAAACCAGGCTGAATTTTTTTTTTAATGGTAAACCCGGAAGAAACCTGCTTTTCTGTTAATGCCCATTGGTTCACGGAGTATCAGTGAAACGTGTATAGAGAGTGTTTTTTTTATAGTAAGTGATTTATAGCAGGCTTGATGAGTGCTATTTACTTGAATGGGAAAAAGCGGATAGGAATGCAAGTCCCATGATCAGGAATCTTGTTGACTGAAGGCTGGTCGGATGACTCCTGAGACCTGGGAAACATAAAGTGTTAGTCACCTACTCACAGGAGAGCCATGGTTGTGGCTTGGATGCTGATGAAAATCCGCAGGGGGAGGAGAATGGCCACAACTCGACGGGGCCGTACGTACTTGTGATCAAGTCCTTGAAGGAAGAAAATAAGATGGTCGGTATGATTACACAGCAACAGCACTTAGAGGGGGCTCTAAGGAAACAGATATTAGTATAATTACAAAGTTTGGGAGAATAGAGGAACTAAAGGTCGAGTATAGGTGGAAACATAACAGAATAAAGCACATCATGCGAAAGGTAAGATGATTGTGGCTGGGGGTCCCTCTGGATAGAAAGATTGAATGGCGGATGCCTGAGAAGCTAGGGGAAGTGATCAATACCACCCCAGTTGAGTTTGTGGGGAGTGTGGGGTGCTGTATAGGACATAATAAAATAGTAAAGTTTAGAAGGTGGAGGGAAGTGGTTTATAGAGGCAGAATAGATTGGTTAACCAATCAGGAGACAACACATCACAAAATTGTAGAGGCAGGATAGATCGCGTAACCAATCAGGGGACAACACATCATGAAATTGATTGATGTGCTGGTAGAGATCGAGTTACAGATGGAGTCTAACCTTCTCTCCTTGAAATTCAACCTAAAGGTTAACACTCAATGTATACCATAGCTGTATGAAAGAGATGTGAAATGAAGGAGCAGCCTACTGCAAAGGAAGGTGGTTTTACTTTGAAGGTAATCATGTTATATTACACCCCCTCTTCTAATGCCCTTATTTGTATATCTCTTTACTTGTGATAATCTTAGACCTCTAACTTGTCCACTTATCTTCTGAAGGCTATGCTATATGTAGATGGTGTAAATAGGAGTGTACTGACCTACTCAATAGATCTTTTTGCAGTGGCCCACAATGTCTTGCATATGGCTGTGTTTCAGGGTGTGACGTAGTAGAACATGCCCCATTTAAAATGTTGGAAATCAAAATCAAGTGGAGATTACTGTTTTGTTTCTCCTTTGCAATAATTAGATAAACCATCAAAGGGGATGCAAGAGCATGGTTTGCCTGTTTAACCCTCCTATTATGTTCAGGATTTAGGTACATCTGTTATATTTTGGGTCATATTGACCCGATGCAATTTCAAAATAATTTAAACAGCCTTAAATTGATTAAATGTTTTTATTTGCAAAGGTGTTACTTTTTTATGCTCTTTTAGTCCAGGAGCTGTGATAAAACCTGTTTGACTGCCAACCTGGGAGCTCCTCATTTTGGAATGTCTTTACCAGTGAGATTCTGTTGCAATACTGATGGAGAAAATTAGTCTCTGCCTTGTAGATAAATAGTGTTTGTTTTTTTTGTTTATAAATATCTCCAGACAGGTGCAGCCGTTTCCAGAGATAATAATACAAATATAATAATAATAAAATAACAAATTAAAGAAGTTTGTTTTATTCCTGCACACAAATCTACACCGATAAACGCCACGGGTCACAGTGACCTGAAACATCTTATATGTACACTTGACCTGTTCTAAAAAAAATAAACATCTTAAAGGTTCTGTTTTCTGTGTATAAGTTCATGACCCCAACTATGAAAAGTCATAAAATATTATACAGAAAATGAAAAGAGTCAGGTCAAATAGACCCAAAACCTAATAGGAGAGTTAATCTTAATCTGTTATCTGAAAATGTAAGATCCATTTCGGGTTTGTTGTTGAATTAATACCCACCGTAGTTTCCCTGCCTAGCTTTTTCAGAACGGTAATGTCAAGAGCAGCTATTTTGCTCTACTCCTTTCAACATCTTTGAGTCAGATTACTTATTGCACTCTTGCTTTTTGATCCTTGTACAGCCATTGCCGTGACTGTTTATTCACAACAGAACCTGTGAGAGTTATTATGGGCTGCTGTGAAATCCTGAATTACCAGTTAAGGTGTTATCTCCTGTCATTGCAAAAACAAAACATTGTCTCGAGGCTAAAAAACTTTTTTTTTTTTTTAACTTAAAGCATGTGACTTACTGTTAAAAAGGAGTGAAACAACTGACCCAAAACTACTCTTTAGTTGTATGCCAAAAACAGATTTAAATCTGAGAAAACTGTGTCACCATGTGTGTCACATTTTATTCTCTACAGTATAATGGGAATCTCAATTGACAGGATAAAATGAAAATTATAGTGCTTTAAGGCACAATTAATTCTAATGCTACAGAATCCTTAGTGTCTTGTACAAATTTGCCTAGATTGAAAATTAAGAGACATAGCCAATTAGACAATATAAGGTTATGGAAATCGCCTTGGCCGACACATTGCCATCGGATCTGGGAAGTCGTTACCTCTTACATATTCAGCTGTGTGCAGAGTCTTAATCTGTTGCATTTCATATCCCTTCAGTCAAAGAGAAGAGGAAAATGTGAAGGTCATTTTAGGATTTGTAAGTTCTCCCTTCTGAGGTATTTAGAATTATTTTGGTTGGTTTCCTTGTGCAGTTCCACTAATATTTAAGGCCAGCTTTATCAATACACCAAAATGCCATTTTCCTTAATTAAATAAAACAATTATACTTACAAAGCCATCAACGCACAACATCTGAGGTTAATTTAAGGACTCAGCTTTGTAGGTATGTTGTATGTTACTTGTTAGGTAACTATGTAGTAACTTCCAGTACTCCCAAACATTAAAAGAGGTCACTGCTCTTAGATTGAAAAGACAAACTCTACGGAAGATGTTGCCAAGCTACCGGCCCCTGGAGGACAAAAGAGGCTTGTATCACGGTGAGGAGAAACAGTCCCTGGTGATTTTGTGTCACTAAACTGTGCTAGCAGTTATTGAACAGTCTGTTAGGAGCGAGCGGTTTTAATACAATTGCTTTAAGCGAGTTTTGCAATTTTAATGTAATTACTACTACTGTATTTTTGTAATGTAAAGATATTAACCCTTTTCTTTTTGGTTTAGCATCTTGAGGCATGAGTCATATTTGTCAAGTTAAAATTAGTCTGTTTTGTCACTTTTAAAAGAAGTATCATAAACTGTTTTAGAAAAGCTAAAATGACAACAAAATTATTACTTATCACACATGTGTAGCCACTGTACTGATAATGCAGTCTTCCATTTTGGACCTCCAGAGAGGCAGCTCTGAGCTTGACTCGCTACTGTTAGGAAATGCTCTCGGCGTGCAGGTCATTCAATAAAAAGTACCACATAACTCTGGAGCGCTCTGCCTATTGATCGCACCCTGCGTTGTCCTGTGTGACTCTCCCTGCACACCACTTAGTCATGCCTTTACCAGGAGAGACTATCCTTAAAGCTTTTGAAGTTACTTTGCATTTATGGGCATATTTTGTAATGCATAATAAAATAATATCTTCAGTGCTTCAGGTCCAAAGTTAAGGCTGTGCGCCTGCTCAGGGCATCACAATCAATTCCAGGTACTGTATTCATGTTGTCCTCAGCCTCTGTTTCTGCTAATGCAAAGCATCTCCCTCTTGTTAACTGGAAGGCACCATGCTGACAACTTTGATTTCCACTTTGAAACCTATGTGAATCAAAGCCTTGGTTTCTGGTATGTACATGTCAATTCCAATCTGACACCCGGACAGTTTCTGAACTAGAACCCTCTGAATAACAAAGATACCTCAAAGCACTACAAGACAATGACAAAAAAGGGAATGAAAAAGACAGGACATTGGTATGATAAATAAAAAATAAAATAAAAATCCAAAAAGTAAAGGTTACCGGTGTGGATCTATGTACACTCAATACTTCAGTAGTGTATCTGAAGTTTAAATTTGTATTGCTTTGTAATTTAGACTCTGCGAAACAATACCCATAGGCACAGCCAATAGAATTCCTGAAAGGTGTCAATTCTAGGATGGCAGTGGCATGTAAACTGTACAGGTTATAGACAACTATAATTGAAATGACTGGAAGAAATAACAGATTGCTACCAAGGACACTTTGCTGTTGGGCAAGGCTTACTGTATGTGGCTTATAGTTTAAGTATGGCTTTTGGCAACATTATTATCTAAACGTTAACTAGCAGCTAGACTGCCGCTGGTGTTAAGATAGCTATAAAAATTGCCTGTTTCGAATGGTCCGGGCTGTGAAATACTTTTGAAGATTTTTTTGCGTCCAAGCTACCATGGTTATGCTGGACCTGCTTGACCTGCCTTGGGCTGCAATTCCGTGTTTTCTCTGGGAAAGTACCTTAGGGTGAATACAAAACAACCCGATGTCTGGAAGAAACATGTCAAGATTTTTTAGAGGTTATTTCTCTGGCTGTATCTTCAACAGGCGCTGCGGGTGAAAGCAGCATTAATGGTTGACCAAATGTACAGTGTATCTGGGTTGATTAGGATGGGTTTGCTTCAGCATGAGTTTATCCGAGAGGTAAGCTCAACAAGATTTTAATACTATGGTAATGCAAATCAAGGGTTTTAATAGTAAAATTCTGCTTTGTGTCATATTTTATGATATTGCATAGCAAGACATATTAATAAGTATATACTGGATACCATGATAGTGTGGTATTAAGACCATGCATTTTTCCAGTTAAAAATTGACATAGACTTCTTGTAAAATGGCATCAATATAGTAATATAGTCATGCTATAATGAACCCTGGCTTATATAAACCAATAGTTTGATTATTAACTCATTCATTCCCTCCTTGCCAAATTAATTTCTCTGATTACCTACCAAGACTCTACATAGCTACAGATTATTTGAAATGCAGTTTCAAAATGAAGTCGCTAAATCACAAAAGGGTTGCTTGTGCAACCCATTTATTGAATCAAAATGCCATTCAAATCAATGTAAGTAAAATAAAAATGTGTTTAATAAGGGGAAATCAATGATGTGCTCAATTGTAGCTTTATTGAAGAGAGTTATGAAGCACAAATGAAGTCAACAATACATAACAAGACTCGTTGTAGATTTGTAAGACAAAAATTGTTGCACGATTGAACATTATTTCCCAAGTGATTTTAAATGCAACAGCATTACAATGATAATGCAATGATTCTGTACTACAGAGCAATAGAGGAACAAGAGCATCTACAATAGTATTGTTAGAATGTGTGGATGTGTCACAGAGGAAATAAGAGTGTCCAAGACAAATGCTTTTAGCTGGAAGGTGCTTACTTTTATTTAAAAAAAAAAATACAAACAAAAAGATAATGAACAAATTAAACACACAAAATTAAATTTGCTATCCCGGTCTCTTCATAAACACACCATGAATCTCAATTAAAGAGATGCAGGACGTAAATCATAGGATTAGGAAGTTAAAGGTGAATTATACATATATTTAATTTAATTTAATGATTGAGAATTATACATTCTCAATCATTAAGTAAATCATAGAACACAGAATAAAAATGAATGATGAATGTGACGTAATTAGTTGTGAATTTATGTATGTATGTAAATAAAAAGGGAACCAATCTACTTGGAGAAAAGATCCTCGAGCAGGTTCAGAAGCATTTAAACTAGAAAGGAAGGGGGGAGAAATCAACAAAAAACAGAAGGGAGACCACATCAAAACAAAGACAACAACTCAGGTAAGACAACCATTAAATGTATTTATCTAAATGCTAGAAGCATCAGAAACAAAATTTTAGAACTTGAAGCTACTGCACTAACAAGTAACTATGATGTGATAGGTGTTACAGAAACTTGGTTGTCTGAGAGTGATGGGGACGAATATAATATTTGTGGGTATACACTATATAAGAAAGACAGGCTGGACAGAAGAGGTGGAGGGGTAGCGCTATACATAAGAAACAGTCTTGACGCCCAAGTGTTAAACCTGGACAAAAAAAATAAAGCTGAATCAATATGGGTCAGAATAACGGACAAAAATTCAAAGGGCATAATAATAGGAGCATGTATAGACTGTCAGATTCAGACGGTGAGCAAAATAATCTGTTATACATTGACATTAGAAATGCGTGTAGCAAAGGAGAAGCCATACTAATGGGGGATTTCAACTTCCGACGGACGAAATTGAAATAGTGGAAATGACAAATGACTGCTTCCTAACACAATTTGTCAAGGCACCGACTAGAGGGGAGGCATGCCTTGATTTAGTCTTTTCAAATAACGAAGACAAAAAAACTAAAACGGAGGTCAGAGAACCACTAACAAACTCAGACCACAACATGGTCTCATTTGAAGTGCTTTTTAAAACCCCAAAAGTAATGACTAAAGCTAAGGTTTACAATTTTAGAAAAGCAAACTATGAAGGTATGAAACAGAGACTAATAGAATAGATTGGAGTAAAATAGAGAAAACATCCACAGAAAAAAGATGTCTGTTCTTCAAAAATGTAGTACTAGAGGCACAAAACAATTACATCCCTAAAGTAGACAAATCTAAATGTAAAATTGATTGCCAAAATGGTTTAATAGATCAATTAAAAAAAATATTCAGCGAAAAAAGACACTTTACAGAGCGTTAAAAAGGGACCAAAAACAAAGTACACAGAAAGAGTACACGGAACTGCAAATGCAAGTCAAAAAGGAAGTTAGAAAGGTCAAGAGAGAAATAGAAATGAACATTGCTAAGGGGGCTAAAACCAATTCCAAAATGTTTTTCCAATATTACAACAGCAAGACAACATTCAAAGAGGAGGTTAAATGTCTAAGAGATGCAAATGGCAAAATCACAGATGAAGAAAAAAAAAAAGCAAATATATTAAATGATTACTTTTCACAAGTTTTTACAAAGGAGAATACGGACAACATGCCCCATATGTCAACCAGTTCCTATCCAGTTTTAAATAATTTTAGCATAACCGAGGCAGAAGTGCTAAAGGTACTAGGAGCTCTTAAAATAAACAAATCCCTTGGGCCGGATGAGATCCTCCCAGTAGTACTCAAAGAAATGAAAGAAGTTATTTACAAACTGCTTACCAAGATCATGCAAGTCTCTTGACACAGGGGTTGTATCTATAGACTGGAAAATTGCAAACATAATACCGATTCACAAAAACGGAAACAAAACTGAACCAGGTAACTACAGACCAATAAGTCTGACTTCTATTATATGCAAACTTATGGAAACGATAATAAGATCCAAAATGGAAAATTACCTATATAGTAACAGTATCCTGGGAGACAGTCAACACGGTTTTAGAAAAGGGAGATCGTGTCTAACTAACCTGCTTGATTTTTTTGAGGATGCAACATCAATAATGAATAATTGCAAAGCATATGACATGGTTTATTTAGATTTCCAGAAAGCTTTTGACAAAGTCCAGCATAAAAGATAAATTCTCAAACTGAACACAGTAGGGATTCAAGGAAACACATGTACATGGATTAGGGAGTGGTTAACATGTAGAAAACAGAAAGTACTGATTAGAGGAGAAACCTCAGAATGGAGTGTGGTAACCAGTGGAGTACCACAGGGATCAGTATTAGGTCCTCTGCTATTCCTAATCTATATTAATGATTTAGATGCTGGTATAGTAAGCAAACTTGTTAAATTCGCAGACGACACAAAAATAGGAGGAGTGGCAAACACTATTGCAGCAGCAAAGGTCATTCAAAATGATCTAGACAAGATTCAGAACTGGGCAGACACATGGCAAATGACATTTACTAGAGAAAAGTGTAAGGTACTGCACGCAGGAAATAAAAATGTGCATTATAAATATCATATGGGAAATACTGAAATTAAAGAAGGACTCTAAGAAAAAAGACCTAGGAGTTTTTGTTGACTCAGAAATGTCTTCATCTAGACAATGTGGTGAAGCTATAAAAAAGGCCAACAATATGCTCGGATACATTGTGAAAAGTGTTGAATTTAAAACAAGGGAAGTCATGTTAAAACTGTACAATGCATTAGTAAGACCTCATCTTCAATATTGTGTTCAGTTCTGGTCACCTCGCTACAAAAAGGATATTGCTGCTCTAGAAAGTGCAAAGAAGAGCAACCAGAATTATCCTGGGTTTAAAAGGCATGTCATATGTAGACAGGTTAAAAGGATTGAATCTATTCAGTCTTGAACAAAGAAGACTACACGGCGACCTAATTCAAGCATTCAAAATTCTAAAAGGTATTGACAATGTCGACCCAAGGGACTTTTTCGACCTGAAAAAAGAAACAAGGACCAGGGGTCACAAATGGAAATTAGACAAAGGGGCATTCAGAACAGAAAATAGGATGCACTTTTTTACACAGAGAATCGTGAGGGTCTGGAATCAACTCCCCAGTAATGTTGTTGAAGCTGACACCCTGGGATCCTTCAAGAAGCTGCTTGATGAGATTCTGTGATCAATAAGCTACTAACAACCAAACGAGCAAGATGGGCCGAATGGCCTCCTCTCGTTTGTAAACTTTCTTGTGTTCTTCTTATGTTCTTGTGTATGTAATGCATTGAAGTATCAGTTGTGGTCAAATGCAACAGCATACAATCTGTCACAAATTCAGTACAGGCTACGTTTATGTATGATTTTCCAATCCAGCTTCATCTTCCATTTTTTTTAAAATAAAATAATACTGCAATATTTTTATTATATTTATTGAGCTTCCAGGTAAGCAAAACACCTCAGGCATCCACAATGCTCCTTTTTCTGGACTTCAGAATCTCACAGGTCACGTTAAAGGGACATAAAAGCCATGTCAGCTTCATATAACCTATAACTCTTCTGGACTTATAGTTCCATTAAGTAGAACATCTTTAAACATCTTTTTTTTTTCCTCCCTGATGTTCTATATCCGATATCCAATGCTTCTATCTCGCATAATATCTCTTGGCTGAGGTCAGTGATATCCTTTGTGAGTGGTCTACACATCAGACAGATTATCTTCATCCCTGCCTGGGTCATCTTTAGCCAACCATACACACTCATGCTTCAGCATAGGATCCAGTGCTTGGGGCTCGAGTCCTCAGGCAATATCTAGTAGGCTTTTTCTAGTCTCAGTTTTGGTGTTTTGTTGCCTCTCATAAGCACTAGAAAGTTGTTTTTGTGGTAGAGGCTAGATCACAGCTTAGGCACAGCCCCCAGCATTTTAGTCTATTTTCTTGATGCTGCTTTGTAATTGTTCATATGTGTGATTTACAGAGCTTCTTCACTTCTTCTACAGTGCAGATACCATCGCTGAACTAGTTTTAATGATCAGAAGATAACTGTCCACTGCAAAACTGCAATGAACTCAGAGACCTGCTGTTACTGTTATTAAGGTTCTGTTGGTTTTTGCAGTGTGAAGTGATCTTAATTAGATGATCAAATGTTGATTTTGGAACTCTGGTGACACTAATTGTGAAGTAAAGTACTTATTTAAAACCATGCGTGACATGATTTGAAGTATAGGTTTTACATTTTAACATCCAGTTCAGCAGAACATTATTGCAAACCAATAAACAAGTCATATCTGATTTTTCTGTGTCTTCCCCTGGTTAAACCACCTTGACCTGATAATTAAACAAGATGTATCTGCAGTGAGGTGCAAATGTGAAAGCTGCTTTTAGTTGTTAATCGATCTCTTGCCTCTTTAGGCAAACATTTTTGTTCTGTGCCAATTTAACTGTAAAGGGTTAACTCTAAAGAATGTCTATTGGGTAAAATGCATTACCGTTTAAGGAAAATTGCAGACTACATCTGACAATTTAACATTCACATACATTTTCTTTCTTATGCTAAGAGTCTGGAGCATTGCATTTTTCTTGAAATGCAATGTGAATATATTGAATCCCACTCTCTTACATTAATGCATTTGCTGTTTAAATACAAACCTAATAAACATTCTATTCATATTTAAGCAGGTTCAGATGTTTAATTGAAGACCCTAGAGCATTTGTTCTGCTGCTATGTGCATTTTAAAATACTAATTAAATCAGAGTCCATTTCCTGATCAGAAGCATCCTTGTAACAGTTTTATATGAACATTACTGAGGGCATCAGTGAAGAATGATCTTTACAGAGCCTTAATGTTAGACAATACATCAAAACGAGCCTAACAGTCAAACTGCAAGTGACTGTGGAAAACATCAATTACATTGTCATGACTTAAAAAGGCCTTTGCTGCAGATCGTTTTTATTTTCATTCAATTTTTTTTTTCCCCAGCAAGTTTCAGTAATTCTGTTTTCTTCTCAACTGTCTTGTCAATTGTGAAAATGTCCCTTCACCAGATTAAGAAGTTTGTTTAAAGGGTTAATAACTGTTTTGTTCCCTGCCATTGACATAACAGCTTTCCTGCAAGCCTCTTCTCATCTTTCTACTGGTTGTTTCACTTCCTAAACTTTCCCCTTGAATCAGGTGAAACACATTTCTCTTGATTCCACACCGTAGATTCAGTGTTAGGGATCCCCAAACTTTGGAATGAGTTTCCAACACATGTGAGGGAAGCTGAGACTATCTGTTTTTAAAACCAGACTAAAACATATCTGTTTAAGCTGGCATTTTTAAATGTATATATATATATATATATATATATCGTCCTGTAAAGTGCTTTTAGATACACCTGTATGAAGGGCACTATATAAATAAACTTTGATTTGATTCAGGTGGGGTCCAAATGCATGTTTCACAGGAAATTGACAATCTCCTCACAGGACTTGCATACACAACTGGTTATACAAACCAGTCCTTACTTCAGCTGACAATGTCTTTGTTTGCAGTATCACATTTAACTGTCATAGATCATTTAAGATCTGTATAATAGCCTGAAGAAACCTTAGTTAGGTATTTGTTCCAAACATAAGTTAAACCATTTGAACAAAATATAGGCTCTATATGTCCTCAAGCTCACTCTCATGGTAAAGAATGCAGGTTACATCATTCTTGCACTGCAAGTATCACACTTAAAGGCGTCAGGTTTATTTCAAAATCTTTTATTTCAACTGGTGTTGGCAATATACCAAAACTGTTTAGAAATTAATGTCATATCTTCTTTACCATCTTTAATAAAAATAAACATTATTGAAGGTGGCTAGTAACTATGGTAAGGTGTGCCTTATTTAGTCAAAATATATTAGAAGTCATATTTATATATATATAACATAAAATGGTTGAAAAAAAAAAAACGAAAAACAAAACAAAATAAAACACACTGATCTACATAAATAGTCCTCCGTAACAAAGATTTCAGCCCTGACTTTTGACATGTAGAAGAATGGCTAACTGTTCAACAGTTCGTGCAAAAACGTAAAGCAGAAGGACCCCGTTTTGCAAAGGAAAATCATGTTACTTACAATAATATAAACCATAGATGCCATGCACACAGCAGGGCTTGACACTCTAGTATTTGGAAACTTGATGCATCATTTTGTGGATGTCGGTTGTGTGCAACACTAGATTTCCCACAATTGTGAAGCTTGATTTCACATAAATTCTTTTTTAATTAATTAATTAACTTTTTTTTTGTCATGCTTCTTACAGTCTGTTTACATCCACCTTTAAGACAGTCATTCTTCTGTGAATCCCGGTTTGTTTTTTCTTTCTTATTACCCCACGGTGTGCCACACAGGTATATTTCCCTTTTCGTTTTGGTACAAGTGAAAACGTTGATCGAAGATTGTGGTATTGTAGCTTGCTTGTCGAAGTCTATCAGTGGTTCACCAGTAAGGGAATAAGCCTATGCAAGATCAGCAGAGAAATATACAGAAGGGGGGCTGTGGTGGTGGAAGTAGTTCCAGAACCTGCAAGCAAAAGAAAAAGAAAATCTCAGTTAATCCTTTTCTATACCACTACATTACTAAAGACTTTAGTTTAGAGTTCTCTTATAACTGGTTATTTATAATACGCGAATACTGTAATTATATAAATGGCAAAATGTTTACAGAAATATAATACAGTTTAAAAAAAGCATATTTATGATAATACTATAATAAATAACATGTTTATAGATGGTATATTCTCCCTTATAAGAGATACCCAAACTAAAGTGACGATTCTGAAGGGAGAGTGAATTATGCTCTGTCACTTCAAAAGCTCCCTAGAGCCGCGTACCATGTTCCAGGATCATCACTAATACCAGTCAAGCCCCAACAGGCAATGCAAGCTAAGACACAATTATAATTAACAGAACTGCATTCGGTACATAGGAGGCAGGATTTGAAATGTAATAGCACACCGTATGAAAAGAAAATTGATTTATTTCTTAACTCCAACACCTCATGTGTCCCTGACATTGTTAGGATTTTAATTTATAAATCGCAGTTCTTTCACAATGCTGGGACCTCTAATGTGTGATGATGCAATTGAATTATATTCTGGGTCACAGTACCCCCACCCGCCCCCCTCCCCCACCCCTGTGTATGGTTAACAGTGGATACACACAGTGAAGTACATTCTAGTCATTTGTAAAATCTTATTAAACCCACCATTCAGAGACACTGCCACTAATGGTAACATTACAACACAGTAAAACAGAATAAAGCACAGTTTCAACAAGCAAGTCAATAAGAGATCAATATAGCCAAGACTGAGTGCTGCCAGTGAATCCTGGAAGGGTATTAACAAAATACCGATAGAGAAGATGCAATTTTAATGTTGGAATGGATCATTAATAAAGTTGCGCTGCTCTGCTTAGGAAAACAGCCTCTTCAGCAGTGCAATACAGGTGCTTGAAGGGCAGTAACTATTGGCAGTGAGCTTCCAAATAAAACAAATAGTGCAGAGCATGCATTTTAATGTTTAGGATTTTTAAAGAAGAAACTTGAGACCGGAAGGCTTGCTTATTTACATTGAGAATTAGTAACTTATTAGTTTCATTAAGTTTCCAAAATAATACAATTGAGTAAATATCATTAAATGACCCATACACCAGGAAAAAGACTAGGTTTTGAAAACCAGGCCCCAGTTGCCAGATATATCTTATAAAGGAACAGGGAACATTAGGGGTTTACACTAAAATAAACAAGATGCAGCAACCATGAACTGCTCAGACTCCATCAACTGCAAGGTCAAGACAGGGCATGTATTAAGAATAAATCTTGCTTCAGACTATTGTCCCAGGGCTGTGTTGGAAGCAGTCATGCATATAAAAGTCCTTGCATCCATTAGAGACCAGTAAATGTGGGCAATCCACTATAGATAGCCTTGTGAAAAAAATAAACGGCCAAAAACACAGCTCAGCATAAGGGTTGGACGACAAATTTGAAACAACTGCGAAGTGTAGCACAATGTATTGGGGAAACAGACTCACATAACTTGCATCTGTAATATATATAAGCTGCCTCTTCCTGGAGCAAGCCAGTTTGGGCAGAACAGACCTTCTAGATTTTAACAGCAGACTGATAGTTGGTGCTCAGCTTGCCACAATATTGTAAATAATTCAGAAAGAAATGTGCATTGTATTCAGCATTCCTCTCAAGTACTGACCGTCTCAAAAATGAAAAGCAGACAAGATGCACAAAGCCAGGAGATGCACAAAGCCGGAATTTCTATTGCTTTTAAGCCTTAATCGATTCTTCAGGATAATTTAATTATGCCTTCCACAGGATCTTAATGCCATTCTCCTTGCTTCTTCAAGACCTTGCAAGGTACTTGCCACAGAAAACAGATTGGATTTTCTTCAACATGTCTCAGGCATTCATTCAGCTCTTCAAGGCTGTTCAGGTACAGAGGTTTTGAAGACAGTAGGCGCCTGCAGTAATTTCTTGCCATGTGCCCTTGTTACTTTCAGGGTGTGGGACAAATATCCGCTAACTATAGTGCTGACACCCACCCATTAAAAGAAAAGAGGCATAACAGAAAAGAGAGGTGACATATGCTCTGCACAAGGCCAAAGATGTGATTGGATCCTCAACACACTCACTAAAAACAAAAGTGGCAAAGCGTTTCACGTCAACCGAACAAATAGCCCCAGAGTGCCACTGTCTACGACATGGTGAATCCATGTGCGCCATTCCAAAGAGAAGCCAGTTACTGGCACCTCAATAGCTTACCGTGATTGCTTCAGAACACATGAATGCCTTTACCATTTATATGAATAGTACTGCAAGATGGGCCCTATTCACAAAGCTTTAATAGAGTGCTAACCAATGTTTTCAAATCCATTTCTTACCTTTTAGAGCGTTAATAACATTATTTATTGTCTCGTTTTTTCACATTTATTTTACATTAATTAAGGTGCCAATATTTTAAATAGAGCGCAATGCATCCTGTCCTTTTGCTGTATGTCACATGATCTGATTGCGACTAGACCATTGGAGTGGGTTTAAACTACCATACATGAGGTGATAAAGTACCAGGATGCAGCAAGAACATTGTTTTTGTTAAACATAAACGTCATCTGTACAATGCATTCTGTTCCATCTTCATTTTACCTATTTTAATACTGTTATATATAAAAAATTAATGAAAGGCAGTTTAACCCCATCAGATTCTATAAAAGCTTTTCATAATCATGAAGTAGCCCTTGCTAAACTGCTAAACTGAAGGGCACACACATACATTTATAGCGCTCAATGCATTTTAAATGTAAATCATTGCGCTGAAATAACACTGACGTGTTTTGGGTAGGCTCCACATTACATTATGTAAAAATATAAATCTGTACAGTAGGTGTATACAGTATACAGCACAGTAGTAAAATCTAATGAATACCTAGCACAGTTTCTTTTATCTTTAGTCTACTGGTAACACAAAATAAATCATGCTGCTGCATCGTACACATTGGTGTACAATGCGAATAAAAGATCATTTTTATTTGAAACTAAATGATTTTAGTATTTTTTTAAAATTGTTTTATTATATTATTTTTAACTTGGCCTACTTAGTAGCCTAGACACAAAATAGATCATGGTCCTATACATATGCTCAGAAAGAGCTGGAGGGGTTATTGGCACATGTGTGCAGTCTATTGTAACCAACATGTTGGGGAAATCAGAAATGTCATAGAAATTTGTCTGTAAGGCTTGTAAATACACCCTGCCTTTTGTGAAAATTAGGTACATGGGTGTTCGCCTCAAAAATGCAACTGGCAATGCACGAGAGAAAGCAGACTGGGAGATGCCAGCAACAATTAAAATATGCTTTCAAAAGGTCTTAACAAATTGACGCAATTTCGTATATTTCATTATAATATTTGATAACCCTCATTTGCATCGCCGCCCCCTTTTTGTGAATTTATGCAGGACTGCCCATAATTACATATTCATCTAAGCTTGAACCGCAAACAAAAACTGCTGCCGCAGTATTCCCTAGATAGTTGCAAATAGCATTTTGCAAATAGCATTTTAACAAATTGCTTGTTCAGTACATTTCACCCAGGACTTTCGACTCATTTGCAACTGGTTTGCGACTATTGAGACAGGCGCACCACTTTAGTACATCTACCCCTTAGTGTAAAGATTATTGCCCACATTGTCAAACAGGTAACATAGCAGCAATGATCCATGATGTGGTACAGAACAGAAAAGCCAGAGCTCTTGCTGTTCTCAAACCCCAGTGCACTAGAGCGGACATTTTGAAAAGAGTTTTGAAACAGACTTTAAAAGTTGTGAAAAGTTGTTAACAATGAAAAGAAAAATTACAGGTACGCTATTTAAACAGTTGTAGCAACATGTGGATGTATAATGCTATGCTTTTCAGAACCCCGCTACTTTCTCTTTAATTCAGCTGACTGTCCGTCAGAAAGTCACTACTGATCTTTCCTGAGAAAGGTGTGTCATGCACTCTTCTGTTTTATTCAATCTGTCCCTATGTTTGGTCCAAAAATCTCCTTAAACACAACAGCAAGCATTTTACATCCATCAGGCAACTGTGTCTGGATAACCTGCCTTCTAAAAGGCATTAATTAAATCAAGTGCATTCGGTAACACAGAGCTTAAGGGGCACCCACCTTCAGAAGAGTAGCTGTAAAGACAGCTACAGACAATGAATGCTAGTAGAAGACTTGCATAGAGTCAGGGAAAAAAAAACAAAACACCTGTCTAGCCTGCATTGAACACATCAGCCATGGCACCCAAGGTCAGGATATGTCCAAGGCCACAGATTGTATTGCAGATACTTGACATCACATTCCTGCAGCTCCAAACTACAGCATGTCACTGCTGTCTATCTTCTTGCCAGTCTGGCTCTCTTCCTGAAACAGAACAATTGCTTAGCTGCCAAGATGGCCTAACCTGGTAGCCAGCACAATTGCTTCCCAGCTGGAGATTTAAAAAAAAAAAAAAACAACTTTGCGTTTTAGAAAAATGACTCTTCTGTTGAAAATAATAAACTGATTGCCAATAGAAATGCATTTAAATACTTATTACGAAATGAGCTGAGATTTGATTGCGTTCTCAATGTTTGTCTGTAACATGCAGACTAAATATTGACAAACCACACCGGAATTATCAACATTAATTCATTTATAGACCATTTCTACAGACAGATAGTCATGGCTGCACTTAATCATGTTTCTTTTTTTTAAATTATCTGATCTTATCATCATAACAATACGGTTTTCTGATTAAACTTCTATGACCGCAGAATATTTTTTTCGCCAGAGTATTTATATATGTCTGTAAGAGGAATTTTCTTTGTCTTCGATTTCCAACTTAAAAAAAAAAAATAATAACTTGAGAGCGAATACATATATTTGTACGCTCACGTTGGCTTACATCTTCAAAACACAGCTTGTTTTCACCACTGAAAAAACCTAAATGCTTCAGAGCTCTAGATGAGCATCAAATTACTATATTAAAAACTACCAATAGACACCAATGCAAAAAAAAAAAAAAAAAAAAAAAACAATATATCAATATTACTTACATGTTTTATTGTTTGTATTGTTTATGTAATGTTCCAGATATATCAGATTAATAGATTTTAAAGGAGGACACATGACTGGACTTTCAGTATTAGATCAAATATCATTCTGTCTTCTATATTTTACACATTTATGTCCAGAACTATTGTAACTTGTTACATTTTCAGAAAGAGCATCTATGTGTATCTCTAAATTATGTCTTACCTAATTTTACTTTTCTTGATACTAGAAAAGCATTTGATTTGGCACTGTATATAAAAACACATCTGTGTCAGGATTCAATGTACTTATTGAAATAGTTTAATCTTTTGACATTCATTGGAAACCAGAGGTCTATATGAAAAGATAAATTTTGATGTATTTCATTTATATTACCCTGAGATGGCATCTGCTGCAATAATAGAGTTGCTATGTGACATTGTGGGAGACGCACTTGCCTTTTTAATTTTACGGCAATAAGACCAGACAACTATGCAAAAAGTCCAAATACATTTTTTTTTTCATGCTTGAGAATAGAAGGGTATATCTCTTTAATTACAGCATCCGTGTTACTGCACTATTATTCTAGCCCTTATACAGAAATAATTAATGAAATCAGAAAATGTAACAGGCAATTTTAAACACCTGACAGTGTGTTGAAGACGAGGCTTCTCTGAGACTTGCCTTTGGCATTTCCTATTTAATATTAATGGTTTCCGCCACTCAGTGAAATGACATTGTGGAATGTGACAGATCTGGGTATTTTAAGGACTATTCAGATTTTCTCAAGTATTGTTAAACTAGCAGTTTTGTTTTTTGTTCCCTTCTCTGTGACTTTAACCATTCTCAGCGGGATTGAAAATACAGAAATGGAGAAACGAAAAGAAAAAATACAATACAAGGCTCTTCCAGACCCATATAATCACATACACCCAAATCCAGCCAATAACACTTGAGTTTACTTTAAACTGCAAACTTACAATGACCAATATGTCACACTGTATAAGCCAACAGCAGTAACCCTGATGTGCATGGTTGACATCTCTAACATGAAACTGTATTGGTCACTTAACATACAATATGTTAGGTAAGGATGCAATTACATTGTAATAACTGACCTTTAATTTGGTAACTATATTTGTATTTAACAGTAATATAACTACTTAACCATGCACAGATACAGTGCAATGCCCTTTAAATTAAACTGTCAATATGAATTCAAAATGTGTGTGTGTGTGTGTGTGTGTGTGTGTGGGTGTGTGTGTATATATATATATATATATATATATATATATATATATATATATATATATATATATATACACACACACACACAGTACCAGTCAAAAGTTTGAGTACACCTGCTTGAAACCAGGTTTTTCATGATTATCTATGCTTTTAACTGTATAAATTTGTCTATAAACACTTAACATATCATTATATGATACGTGTACTTATATAAGCTGATAATCATAAGTGAACTGCATTCAAAAATTTTATTTTTAAATGAAAATATAAATTTTGTCAATGTAATGAAATGGTCACCCAAAGCAAGGGGATTTCAGTCTGAAGCCCAAGTCAGTTAAAAGTCTGAAATGTGTATAACACGGTGTTAGAACACTGGCCTAAGTACAAAAGTGTCTTTGTTATATGTTCTCTGAGTTAACTAGAATGTTACCTAGTTAACCTTTTGCCACCAATTATTGTTAACAGGTGAGGGTCCATGATTACTTTAAATATAGGTAGCATAGGCACAAGTTTGTCATTCCTGAATGTAAGGGAGCAGAAAATGGCAAATACGCTCAGTTAAGCAAAGAAAAAAGAGAGTCTGTAATTACTTTAAGAAATGAAGGTCAATCTGTAAGACAAATCGCAAGAACTTTGCAAGTGTCTGTAACTGCTGTGGCCAAGACCATCAAAACGATCTGAAGAAACTGTCACTCATGAGGACCAAACAAGGTCAGGCAGGCCAAGGATGACCTCAGAATCAGAGAACAAGTTCATTCGAGTCACAAGTCTGCGAAACCGGCAATTAACTGCCCCTGAAATACAAGCTCAGCTAAATGTTACTAGAAGTACAGATGTTTCACCGTCAACTGTTCAGTGGAGAGTGCGTGAAACTGGCCTAACTGGAAGAATTGTTGCAAAGAAACCATTGTTAAGAGTGCAGAATAAGAGGAAGAGACTTGCCTGGGCCAAAAAACACAGAAACTGGACGTTTGAGGAGTGGAAGTCGGTCTTATGGACCGATGAATCAAAATTTGAAATATTTGGGTCCAACCGTCGAGTATTTGCAAGACGCAGAGAGGGTGAGCGCATGAGTTCTATATGTGTGGTTCCCACTGTCAAGCATGGAGGAGGCAGTGTCATGGTCTGGGGTTGCTTTGCTGGTGACAGAGTTGGTGATCTTTACCAAGTCCATGGCAAGCTCAACCAGCATGGCTATCATAGCATACTTCAGAGACATGCCATTCCATCAGGATTACGGCTAGTTGGGCAGTCCTTCATTCTTCAGCAAGATAATGATCCGAAACACACCTCAAAGTTGTGCAAGAACTATCTGTCGAAGAAAGAAAGTGAAGGACAACTCAATCTAATGACCTGGCCTGCCCAGTCTCCATACCTCAATCCCATAGAACTTGTATGGGATGAACTGGACAGAAGAGTCAAAGCAAAGCTACCCACAAGTGCCCTACATCTCTGGGAATTGCTGCAGAATTGCTGGGAAGACATGTCGGGTGATTTCCTGCTGAAACTTGTTAACCGAATGCCTCGTGTTTGTGAGGCTGTTATTAAGGCAAAGGGTGGCTATTTTGAGGAATCCAAGATTTAGAGACAATTTTCACTTTTCTTGAACATTGCTTTGATATTCCTTATGTTTTGTTTTGTATATTGTAACATGTGTTTTTATTTTCAAGTATCTACAGAAACGTATACGACGCAAAACATTGTCAATTATGAAAAGAATCTGGTTTCAAGCAGCTATACTCAAACTTTTGACTGGTACTGTATATATATATATCCATTTGTTTTTTAAACAATGATCATCATTTAAATAAACACAACGATTCAGTTTTAGCAAAACAGTGTAAGGAATCTTGCAGTTGTGTCAGCCTCTTGCACGGACAAATTAATTCATCCTTCTGAGCAAATGCCACAAAAACTAGTGAAACAGTAAAGCAGCATTCCATGCACCATCAGCTCAAACTCGAATGGAAGACGATATAAGAAATAAGGAGGGAGGCTGTTAGCTGCTTGGAACACACATAGCATAGATGTAGTATATATGTTTGTGTTTGGTGGTCATGAATGAGGTTTACAAAACAGTGTCCTCAAAAACTCATTAGCAGTATCTTTAATTCAATGTTTTATTTTACAGAGCTCTTATGGCAGGGTATGAGAAAAAAAATGGTGAACAAACAGTAAGTCTGTGTGTTGTTTTTAATCATTGTCGTGTTTTGTTTTTTGACTAACATAAAATATTTTGCAATAAAATATAAATTTTGATTGAATTCAAGCGAATGTGTTCCAAGACTTGCTGAAAGGGTAGAACATACAGTAGACTGTACATAAATAATACCCCTATATACTAGAATGGTATATTAAACATTGTTCACTGCCTGTGAAAATGTAATTACACTGCTGCTTGCTTCATTAATCAGTACAGAGCAAACGCGCATGCTCGCCCAACACTAATTTCCCAATAACATTTTGTGTGTGACAGTCACAAGCAGATGGATGCATATTCATAAGGGGTTACATTACAACATTTAGCCTGCTTCACTGTGTCCTAACAATGCCAGGTCATTTCCAGCTTTGAGTCATTTTACAGAATCCATTCAAGTGGTAACAACTAAGTAGGCCACGAATCAATAAATACTGTAAAATCTCACCCCCTGGTCATTTAGACATCGTACTGTTTGGACGGTTTTGTACCTTTTTGGATTTTGACAGTTTTACATCTTCTAGAATACCACCCTAATGTACAAGTATGATCCCTAAGATAAAGTTAACAGACCCTCACAACACACCAAGCTATTTGAAAGCAAGGTGCCAAGCAAAATGACATTTTTGGGTTTTGCAACACAGGCTTTGGCTGGGCTGAGATATCCAGCGAGGTGCAGCTGTTGTCTCTACTGAGATGCATTATGATTGACTGCAGGCCTAAAACACACACCTGGAACAATAATACATTCTTATTGGTTGCAACTGTGTTGAATTTAGTGATTAGTTTGGCTTGCCATAAGCTCTACTTGTAAATTAAGACTGGATTTCCAATAAAGTCTACAAAATATGAATGCATCCCCCCAGTTCTGCCCTCAATACCCTGGCTCTTTGACATTTACAAGGCTTTGAATAACCTGACTCCCTCGTGAACAACTGAATTGTTCTCTTATTCTGTTACTGGCCTTTGCAAGATTTACATCAGTTTCAATCAAACAGTGGCATCTTGCTGTTCCTATTGTTAAAACAGATGTTAACATATTGCCCAGGAGACCCTTAAAATGACCACATTACCACTATGCAGTAAAAACAAACACACACAGAACCTGCCTGGCTCATTATAACCCACCTATTATATTTGACCACAACTGAATAAGTAAAAAGAAATTACAAAAAAAAAAAAAAAAAAAAAATCTTGATAAATATTCATAAATGCACCACTGCAATAGCATAATCTAAGTGAACCCCATTTCAATTATTGCTGTTAATTATTATTATCCGATTTAAAGGTTATAGGCTTTCTACAAAAATGTTTAATTAATATCCATCCTAAATACAAATACGTCTCATCGAATACACATAGTTTTTAGCGGAATCACAAGCTTCCAGCACAAAAATTGTTTACCGACCTACGCACCTATAAATCGTGCAAACGACGACTAGCTCGTTATAATGGTGTATGTTTCTCGGGGTTCTGCTGGACAGGGTTTATACCACAGCATATGCATTATTTACCAACATAACTTACTGGGCTCCCCTTTGGAGGCAGAGAGTGAATGACCAGATATATACGCAGTTAGTGTCTTTGATCGCTTGTTTAGCGTTTAAACCTAGAATGTTAGCGCCAGAAAACGTTTGGTTCACAAAAACCAAAAACATACTGACAAACTGAATGTGCATTAAAAGTCGCATTGTCACAATCAACAAAGCACCATGCGGTACGGCAGCGTTCTGTTAGGATTTTTATTTATTTATTTATTTCACTGTTCTTATGTTTACATTAATAACAACTATTAACTGCACACCTTTTGAAAAGAAGTCTAGGAAAAATAATTCCACTCAATACAGCAGACGCGTTCCGGTTGTAAGTATTCTCATATATCCTTTGTGGTTAGCAATCACATATTTAATTCGTTTAATGTTTCAAAGTTACACATTAACTGCATCAAGTTTGTTATATTTCGTAGCAAAGGGAATCTTGTTCAATGTAGTCATTTCAAGACTACTTTCTTCGACGGCCATTCTCCCAAAAACAAGACGAAAAAAATAAATCAAGTCTCCTTTTCACTTCAAAACCACTCTCCCAAATGTCTACAATGTGACATTCTCAATTTTGACCACAGGGTGTCGCTGTGGCTCCATCACTTACCGGCTCCGTGCTGCTGTCGGAGGATGGCTGCATTGCCGGGCTGGGGTGAAGCTGGGTACGAGGCGGTATCAGCAACTGCAGTTGTACAGACAGAGACCGGGACAGCTGCTGCTGCAAGTGGAACACGGCGTTTGTCCTGGCCTGGCTCGGAGGTGGCTCTCCCGGCAGGACTGTTCCTGAGGGGCCCGCTGCTCTGGATGTGGGACACGGCCTCTGCAGCCTGCATATCAGGGGGGAAGCGAGATGTGACCCGCAAAGCGGCCTGGGCTTTATGTTCCCGAGTCTCGTCGCCGTTGTAGTCAGACACCCTGCACTCATAGACCCCTTCATCCAGCTTTCTGACATTGGAGAGTCGGAGGCGGTGCGAGATGTCGTTGCCTTGTACTCTTACAGTCTAAAACAAATGTGTGGTATCCATATTAAATTCACAGGGTATACGTACAGTACACGTATAAAATACATCAACTATTAGCCACACTATAACATTTAAAACATAATTGGGTTTGGTTCCGTGAGTTCAAATTAAACTCCAAATACGACATTTGAAAGGCCACGTACACGTTTTAGGTTTAAAACATGCTTTGCACATGATAAAGAATGAGTATTCACATTATAAATCATGGGCGTCATTTTTATTCTCTCGAAAAAGGGTTGCTCTCTCTCTCTCTCTCTCTCTCTCTCTCTCTCTCTCTCTCTCTCTCTCTCTCTCTCTCTCTCTCTCTATATATATATATATATATAGCCGCCTTCTATTGAAAAATGCCGTGGGATTTTATTTTCCTATGATAGTGTTGTTTGCAACTGTATCTCAGGTGACAAACTAAAACCAGTGGATTTTTTTTTTCTTTCTATGACCGCAATAACTCAGCCTTGTTTTCTGAAATTAAAACATGCAAAAAATAGTACAAAATAATAAAGGTGTTTTCCAATGCCCATTTTAGACTTGTATAATGCGAAATATACATTCAGCTACTGGCAAAACAACGACTGCGCTTAATAATGGTAACATCTGTAACAAGTATTAGTCAAATAGCTTAAAAAGTATTGCTAGAATAGCGCGTTTATTATAGAAAACGACACTACTACTACTACTACTACTACTAATAATAATAATAACAATAATAATAATAATAATAATAATAATAATAATAATACTTACACTTATTTTGGTGCCGTCTCTTGGAATGACCTGAAATCACAAAGCGTGAGAAAGATCTGTTAACTAAACACTTGATTCCATTCGAGTCACAATAATGGCTTCCCCCGAAGGAAACAGAATGTGAACATTTATAATCCAATTAAATATTTCGTGCGCAATTCTAATGACATCTCTCGTTGTCAAACACTTTAGCCAGTACTGTCGGAACAAAAATAACGTTACAGGTGCCATTTGTTCTATACGAGTGTAGCTAAACTGACACGGTTTAGCTACACTCGTATACAGGGTTTTAAGTATAAAGAACTGGCAGCTGATTTTCTACTAAACATTTCATAAATCTGCTTTCCCAGAGTCTTACTGTACACCACTTTCAAACATAATACGCTAGGGCTGGATGTTTTCTGAACCCTTTTCTCGATCTATATTTACAGGCGTGCTTAGACCGTTTTAGTTTTGTCTGAGCCATTTGCACAGTGCATGCCATTTGTTTCCCAAAAAACGGTCCTCATTTAAATGGGCCACATGTTACGTTATAAATATTATGCTGCTGCTTGTCTCAGTGGGCAACGGGTTTTGGATATTTCAATGGACAGTCGGAGATGGTATAGCGTTTGTTTGAGAGATGAAAAAACGTATCAAATATTTAAGAACTTCCAACCTTTTCCAGCTTTTTAATGATCGGTTCCCGTCGACATTTGATTACCTTGGCTCTGTTTGCAGGGGCGCTAATTGCCAGTTCGTGTGCCAGTTCCCTCGCTGAGGGTTCCTTAAGATACCACCACTGGATTTCCAAAGAGAAGGATGTGGATCCGCTGGCCCGGAAAGCACAAGGCATCTCAATATCATCTCCCTCTCTGACAGTCACATCTTTTGGGACTTCAGTAAATGTCGCTGACAAGGAGAAAGAACAGCAAGACGACGGTTAACAGGAGAGATTAAGAGACAAGATCAGTCTTTTTTCAATGTCATCTGACCTGACTTCATTCACGAGCTAAGAGCTGTTTTTAATTAAATAAGTCTCTCGCATTTCAGCAAACGAAACAATAACGTATCTCCGCAGGTCCCGATTCTGCACACTAGCGAGTATTCCCCGCTTGTCTTGTGATCAAGATAGCAACCCTCTGATTTAAAAGTAGTTTTTGAAACTTTAAAAGGGATTGTAAAAAAGGAAAATGTACTGCCCCCCTCACTCCAGGTGCATTGATGGAAAGATGATGTTTGATTCATTTGTAGCGCTATATTTTGCTCGCTAATGCACAGTAGGCTAATACCACAGCTATATGGCTATAGCTATAGGCTAACAAGGAGCTTTACAAGAAGGTTCGACGTTTGCAGTAATCTTTGATCTGTCTATGCAAGGTAACTTGATTGGAACTTGGTTTAAAATGTAATGTGTATATAGATATTTACATTTGTTTATTGCAGTGCACATATATATATATATATATATATATATTATATATATATATATATATATATATATATATATATATATATATATATATATATATATATATATATATATATATATATATATATATATATATATATATATATATATATATATCAGACAACCAGATATAAATAATTATAACAGTGGGGTAAACACAACATGTGGCATAGCTATGCATATGATATGTTGTAAAGCATAAACAGCCAAATAATGTCATCGTATCTTCACAGTTTGACATCTGAGTTTTATTAAACTAAAATAATGTTCACCTCATAACTGTAGCGTCTGGTTACAAAAACAGCTCTATTGCTAGACATTCATAACTGTATCAAGCAAAAAAAAAAAAAAAACAAAAAAAAAAACAAGGAATTCAATGATGATCATAAATCAAGTTGTACTTACCATGTACATATACTAACAGCGGCGCATTCAGCATCAGGTAATACAGGACGCCGTAGAGTCCCCGATTTTCCATTTCATTAATACAATAATTAAAATAAAAAACAAGCAAAGATTTTCACCTGACCTCTAATGGTTATAAAAGCGGCATTCCCATTGCAACCAGACCAAAAAGAGTCTTAGTTCTTTGTTTGTTTGTTTTCCCCCAAAAAATGCTGCCTTCCAAAATCCGAGTGTCGTACTCCCAAAACTAACGTTTCAGAAAACGCAATTAAATATCCCGACCGCGAGGAGTGTGACCCCCTTAGTGCACGATAGTGCGAATGTCCACTGCGTTCTCTTCTGCTTTGATTTTTGGGTGTATTCCTCCTAGTCCTCGTTTCTTTATTTCCCGATTTGCTTGAACTCAAATGGAAACTTATTCCCTGCGATAATCAAACTGTATGTCTCGTTTTCCAATGGAGGGGAAGCTTTCGGCTCCTCTCCTACATCCCATCACCAAGGCATCCGACAGTCTGATCCAAAGAAGACAAAATGAGAGAGAAAGCTTCCCTGGTTTCGCTCTAAACCTGGGGATCAATCGATAGTCCCAGATTGTGCTACCGGAGCCCTCTGCTTTGTATTGAGTGCATAACAGTCAGGAGGCGCTTTGGCATCTCCAAACCAACTCGCTCAGTGTGTATGTGCGCAACTAATACCAGCCAGAGGAGAGCTGGAACCTAACCAACATTTTCGACTACCAAACAACACACAGATCAACCTATAAGGGGCATTTTCACAAACTGACGTCCACACGCAATGCATCAGTAATGCCAGCACAAAAAATCTAGAAACCAGACGATCCGTGTTGTTTTCTCAGGATCAATTAGAAACCCTTAAAGCGGCAACAGCCTTGTCCTGCAGATATTTAATTAGAAACTGAGAGATATCGGGGATTAATCGTCCCTATAATATTTGTTTCATAATTATATGTATTCAAAAAGTATCAGAAACGATTTGTTTTAGGATCTGTCATACTTAAGGTTATTTTTGTTCCATTACAGTAGGGTGAAAAGAGCTTTATCTTTCAGTGTTTTGTGATGTTGGTAGGTAGGTCATTTCACCTAATGCACAAGGAATACTACTGAGACTTTAATACATATTCTGTTGTTCAATATGTCATTTCTTGGCTTTTTTTTTCTTTTTTAAGACAACATTTTTTAGTAAAGTTTTATTCTGCGTCTTCTGTCGATTTTCATATTTGAAAGTTATTTTCTAAGTAGCTAAAGAGTAGGCAACACATTACAGAAGGCAATCTCATAAATGCATACCAGTACAATAATTTTTGAAAAACAGTCTTATTTTAATGTAATTAAAACTGGAAGGCACTTTAAACACACACGTGAAATTGATTTCAGAAAGCAGGCATTGCCTTTATATGGTATGGGCACAGTACCGTTACAATAATTAGTACACACATTGGGAAGTGCACCATATACTGTTGCTACTCTACACAGTTGGAATATCTGCTAGGTACTGTTGGAGATGAAATAGTAGCAAGCAATCATTTACAGCCTAGGCTTTACTCAAAAACAGCAAGCTCAGGACCACATCTACTTGAACACCCACATTTTATAAAATGTTATAGTTAAGTAATTCATTTAATTTTCCAGCCACAACGACACAGGGGCACAATCAGTGAATCACATGCAAATAATAAATTAGCATTGTAATACAAACGCATACATTAGGTGTCTTTGAGGTGTATTAAAGCTTCCCATCCATGACTGAGTAAATAGAAATGTAGAAACTGATAGGATCACAGAGCTGCTTAATGCATTTGAGAAAATGTTATTTGTGCTTTGCTCTTGAAAAATGCATTTAAACTGAAAGCAACAGAAACTGTTTAAAGAGAGCTCAGTGAAGAATACTGATCAATAGTTCAACGAGTGGGGTGTTCTGTTAACCCCCGATGAACTGCACACATAGGCCCTGTGTGTGTGTGTGTGTGTGTGTGTGTGTGTGTGTCTGTGTCAGGGAGATAAGGAAACAATCAGGTGGGGTCAATAGTTTGTTTAATAAAAAAAATAAAATAAATAAAAAGTGATTGGTGATCATGGATCACCACTGGCAAGCTTAAAGATATTTTGTGAAGATTGATCATTGATGCAAATTCCTTTATTAATACAGACGTTAAAGGGCAGCAGCATTTAGATCAGCTGCTGTTCATATCATTGAAGTAGACCCTGTTGTCCAATTAGGCTTTTGGCTATGCAACCAAGCCATGAAGGGCAAGGTACATTATTTTTCCTTGTTTATTGTATCTTCCAAAGATGAGTATAATGGAGGTATTTTCACACTTACATGTTTAGGTTTGGTCATTCATAGCAAAGAGGATATTCATTCTGGTGTTCCAGTTAGGTATTAGGGTTATGGGGACACCCCAATTAACTGCAGCTAATACAGTATTTGAACAATTTGGTCCTTAGCTCATTGCATTGCAGCTGTAAACCACATTATCAAAACTACCCTTTCTGGAACATTAACATGTGCTGACAGCTTTATCATTGATTTATTGACACACCTCGGCTTGCTGTGCTTGGAAAAAGTGTCCCAATTATCAGTATGGTAGAGTATGTGTTCACCAGAGATATCATTACCGGCCTGGCATGGATCTTGCAGACTGGAACTAAGTTGTTTGAACACTTCCTGAATACACACTATTCATACACACCTGAGAATAAACGCTGAATAGTTTGGAGCAGTGTTCTGTATATAACAGAAAGGGAGAGCATCTGTGTCTTTCTAGATCAAGAAAGTGGTCATTAGTCACCACTTCATGTGCTATTTTCATATTTTATGGTTTTATTCAAACCACCAAAGCAAAATCTCTCTCTTGTTTGCATTCGATAAGCCCTTAGATCAAAAACACACAATCGGGTGAGCCAAACTACCAAAGATTAGAGCTTGCAAGCTAAACCCCCAACAATAACCCTCTTATCTTGCAGTGTGATCTGCTTTACTCTGATGCTCCCTTTCAGCCCTGATCATTCCATTAGCCAGAGTTCTATGTCCACTAGTGCATCATTGCAAGTGTCTTTTCAAAGCAATTTTCTGTGCACTAAGCGTTTTAATGCAGACTAGAAACGATGCATCATTAGATTACTCAGTTTCGGGAGTATCTGTGCATTGACCACCTTGTTGGGGCTTCTTCCTTTGGAGTGTCCTGATTCACAGTCTCATTTTGTGAGTTGTCAGGCAGGGTTATAAAAGCCACAGAAAGACCACTGATGGTTGTTCAATTGAAAATAAAAGACCTGAATCCTTGAAACAGGAGTACGGTCAAGCACAGCCAGTGAGGTCGTCTAGAGCCAAGCAGTGGTAAGCCTTGTAGGATACAGAATGAAGAGTAGGAATCATCCTCAGCTACAGAGGCGTTGCCTCTCAGGAAGTTGGCTGGCCAGGGCAGTAGTAAGACAGATATTCCTTCCACTGATTACAGAGCTGGGTACTGAAAGTTCTACAAAATTGAAATCACACAGGTAAAAAACAAACTACTGCACTGTGCATTTAATTGGCATAACAAAATGTTGTAATTTTACTACATGCAAGGATGCTTTCAAGACAGAAAGTAATGGTCACAATTTAACTGAGAATCTCTTAACAAGCAGGCAGAGCAGCTCATTATTATAATAAAGCATCATGAGCCACTGATGTGTGTCTTTAAAAAGCTGCTGCATCAGCTTTGGAAAATGCTACATTAAAATAAATAAATAAATAAATCACAACAAAGCAAGTGCAATGGGACTTCTCTTTGTCTGCCTTGAAAATTGGGCCCCTGTCGGTTTAATTAAACTGCTATCAAAAATTATTCTCAGCCCTTTAGGAAACACTGTGGATTTGGTCGCTGTATACCCACTGTATCTCCACTGTGTTCCATATACTTTGCACTTGAAGCAAGTGACCAGGATTAGGTAAGTGAAATGCATTCCAACTGCTCCTCCAGCACAAATCTTATACTGAAGAGCAGCCACTGCTAGTCACTGGGAATAACTGCAGAAGGTAACAATCAGGAGGTAACAATCAGAGATGACACTGCAACAAAGTAGAAAAGAAAATACTTAATATCTTGTGTCTCATATTTCCATGTGTAAAATATCATGAAAGCTGACAAAGGAGTGCTGTCTTCAGAGACCTATAGCAAAGTTTATTAAAATAACCTCAGAAATCTTGCTTTTCAGGTGACGGCCCTGGAATTGCCTCCTGGAACTCTGTTGCATGGACACACAATCCTCTGCGTTCCTTGTGCTCTGAGGAGGGGCTCGGTTGCCCATCGCTGCTGTGGCCTGTAAGTGATGCCTCAGGTCACCCAACGGGGCCGAGGGCACTGGCACCATCCTTGTGGGCCTGCCAATGGCTCGACCTACTCCACACTGGAGCATGGGGAGGGAGCAGCACGGCCACCTGTCGAGATGTTTTGCGCTCTTGCAGGGATCTCTGTAAAATCTCCTCCACAGCCAGCCCGAATGTGTGTCCCGGAGATATCGACACGTCCAGCAACACGTTCTTTTGCACGTCTGGCACCCTTGCTTGCAACAGCCATCTGTCTACAAGCCACCACCAGGCTTGCCAGGCTCTGGCCTAGGGCTTGCCCTTGAAGACCGGAGATCTGGATCAGCGTGCTTGAAAGGTGGCGAAGCTCAGTGGCTACCAGCTTTGGGAGCCAGCGGAGTCGCTCAACAGTTGGGGTAAGGCGAAGCCTAGCCCCGTTGGAGGACGTGCTCCCACAAGAGTGAAGTCTCGAAAAAAGACAACAACACTCACTCCTTTAAATCAATACTGCACAGGCAGTTGACTCACGTACCACAGATAGAAAGCAGCAGACTGCAAGGCGAGTACATGCAGGTTGCTGAAGAAAGTTAGAAAGGAAAAGTCTGAATCAGGAGTCAGTGATTCCGTGAAAGCAGCAAGCCAGCTTTCAACCTGAAAGGCAAGGGAACTGCAATAGACTCAAAGCTCTTTTTCACGATACACTCAGATACCAACACAGAGTGGTCGTCTTCGAATTGAAAGGGAACTGATCACTTAGATTTGTTTGTGAACAACGTACAGAGATTTTCAAAAGCAATAACAGAATATTCTTCAGTGTGCAGACACAAGGAGCAGGGTCTGTGATATGATCGAGACAGATAATAAATATTTTTTTTTTACCAGGTCATTTCAAGTGCCAGGGCAGTAATACTTCATCATGTATCAAAACATGTATTCCTTTCAGCTAACTTGTCTTTCCTGTAGAGTGACAGTTTAATAAAGCAATGTGGAAGGTGGATATTATAATGGCAAGATCTCTGTGTCCCTTTCACTCCTGTTCAATTTTTATTGTATTGATTTGTCGCTTTGATTTGGAAGTAGTGGGTTTGTCAGCTTTTGCTGATGAATGTGTTTTATGTGGTAGCATGGCTTGCAGGTGTACACTGCCATAGAGAGTAATCTGTTGATTCTAGAGGATCCCCCTCCCCCCCTTTCCATTTTGCATGGTTAGCTAACTGTGGTCACAATCATATGTCTATTGATGTCAAGAGTAGTGTACAGTGTGAGCATTTTAGCAAGTAATACCCATAAACAAAATTGAAAGCATGCAACGGTGGTAATATTTTATTAGTTAGCATATGATGATTTTTTGTAAAATAATAAAATGCAACTATTAAAAATGAAAAAGGTCAGAGGGGAAACAAAGGGAGGAAGGATTCCAAGCGCAGATATTCCACAAAAAAAGGCTGCTTGGATAACAGACGACCCCTGAGTAGAGGCAAATGGGTTGTTGAAGACCATCCTCAAGGTCATATAAACAAGTAGTATTTAGTATTACTTTGATATCAGTATGTGTTTTGAAAAAAATGTATCTTTAACCCCTAATTAAACAGCTACATTACAATAATGTGTAGAACTTTCCTTAGATCAAACTCTGTGTCTGCCTTACAGCGCATGTAGTTTGGAACAGTGTGATTACCCCACTGCTGGATTTGAATGCATTCAAACTAGATTTCAAAAATCTAATTGGTAAAACAGTAGCTTGGAATATAAAAAGGTATTCAATGCTAGAGTTCTCAACACTTTATAAATCTCTCTGTTTGTAAAATATGAAGACTGTTATATTCAATAAATATTGTTTCTTTTACAGGCTAAAGAATATAGTCTATTCTGTTTGTATGTTTCACAACATTTAGACTGGCATCAGTGTAGTGTAGACATGAATTAACTGTAAAATAATGTATTGTTTAAGAATATTACATCTAACGCTCTCTGAGATTGCTTGCTGTTCATTATGTTTAAAACATTTTATCATTTGTAATTGCTTAGATAAAGCTCTTACTTTGAGAAATACTTTTCTCCCAGGGTAAAAACAATGAATGTTTTTTAATGCACTGAACCTCAGAACAAGGTCTCTTTCTTTTACTGTGACCTTTCAGAGTTGTTTTGTTTAATGATGGATGTGAACTGCATTTTATATTCCCGGCTCTGGCCATAAATGACGACAGCAGCAATATTCCTTTATCACTTTTCCCTCCCAGGATACATATATCCATAAGGTTCTTTAAGTAAAATCATTAAGTTAAAAGTAAAGCATTAGCTCCCAACTGTAATGAGGCTTGGCATTGGTTCATTGCCACTGCCAATCTTTTACTTCACAAGTGCTGAGACAATGTCGACAGGCTAATTTCCACTTTAAAGACAAAGCCAAAGGTTTCTTTCTTTAATTTTAAATGCATACATTGCAAAAGCTAACAGCTTCTGTCCTAACCTTGTCATGCATTGTTGAACTGGTAATACCACAAGAATGGTGATTTTTAACTTAACGTGTACTGCAGTTTTATTCGGTTGAATAAAAAAAGCAGTTCATGAATTGAGATGCTTTGTGAAGTAAATCAAACGCTGAATACAAATCAAAACATAAACCTCAAGTAAGGTTTGCACAATCATTGGGGGCATTTGAAATTGCTGAAGGCTTGCATAAACTCGTTAGAGCTAATTACAAAGTGAAGAGCACAGTGCTGTATCTGGAATACTCTGTCTAATGTACCCTATTCCAATCCATTTTATTTTTCACGGTGATTGAAAAAATATATTTATATTAATCTTCTTACATTAGCTGCCAAACAAAATAAGTGTGATTTTCTAGGTAGGTCATGAACCCCACAATTTCACTGCTTATCTACCCCCGCTTCCCTCTATTGTCATTTATATACTCTATTAACAATTAACACAATATATAATGTAACATGTATAGTACAGTATTACTGAGAAAATGTTGTGGTAACACTTAACTCCAATTACTGGGTATTTACATAGCAGTTACATAGTAAATACGTGTGAACTTACACATAATTACAATGTTATTATGCATAGTTACAAGGCACTTAATGTGTAAATCTTTTTTGCACAATATATGTGAGTGCACAATTTTATCAGAAAGGGGTTAGGGTAAAGGTTTAGAGGTAGGGCACTACATTTGGAGTTAGTGCTTATTGTATTGCTTTGGATTTCTTCTTTAAACCAACCGCCTCTTTAATATGACACATGTATGCGACATGTGCAGTCTGCATTGTATGAGTGATAGTCCCATTAAGCCAATCACAGCTCACAGAGGTAGTAAAATAGCCAGTCAAATAGCACACATGACCCATACGCACACAGCAGATATGCTTTTGATTAGGATAGCAAAGCGAAGGCTTGTTTAAACTATTTATTTTACTTTGTGTAAAAATTTAGCCAAAAAGTAGTTGGAGATGTCACGGAAGCGAAAGGTGGCAGAACACAGAAGATTCCAAAATCGTTAGACAGATGATTATCTGTTCAATCAATTATTTTGATGGCAAGGCAATATGTCTGATTTGCAGTGCAACGGTTGTAGTTATGAAAGATTATAACATACAATGTCACTATGACACGCTGCACAAAGCAACATATTTTGATTTTACTGGAAATGAAAGAAGCTATGGAGTCAACTAAATGTTTTTCTGAAAAGCGCTGTGGATGCCATGAACAACACAACCACAGGAAATGACTTTTTGTAACTTCAAGAAGCCATGGAAAATGCAGAATTACCCTGGAAGAAACCAACTGGGATTACAAAAAACAGGGTGCACCATATATGACTGGTCAAAAGAGTGGACTGGCTAGCAGAGTGGTGGAAATAATTAAAGAAAGAAATGCAGAAGTACCAATTTTCTTACACTGGATTCTGCATCAACAGGCATTGTGTGGAGAAGTAGCAAAATTTGAACACGCAATGAGCACTGTTATCAAGTGTGCCAGAAAAGAAGAGCCAAGTGTCTGGAGAGAAGTCATGGTGCGGCCAACCAAGTGAACAGTCTTAACTTAAATGGCCCTTGCTGCCAGATTTTTCCGTTCAAACACATTTTCAAAACCAAGTAATTCAGCAAGATGTATTTACTGTATTTCACATGAACACATCTGTTGAACTGTTTCACTAAACTGAATGAATCAAACAATTCGAGTCAGTAAAAATAATCAAATGTCAGTGGTTAAAGCCTGGTTCCCATACACACTAATAAATGATTACTTTATGCAGGCACTAAAATTAACATCCTTTAATGAATACCAGGCAAATACAGCTCATCTCATTATTCTGAGCTGCATGCTCATTTAAATACATTATCATGCATTACCATACAAATCACATGTTCATTCTGATTACCATAGTATGGCACAATAAACTTAGTGCGACCATAATATGCCTACTATTTTGCCCGATAATAAATCAAATTGCAATTGTAAATACAGATCTCATTAATGTGCACAGTAATTGCGCACCATAAAGTTTAGCGCCCTTTCGTAAATGAGGCCCATAGAGCTAGGTTTAGAGTTCGGTTTAGGGTTATATGTTGCAAAAATGTTTTACACATTACGTACATTTTAACTATGCATAACAATATTGTAATTACATATAAGTACACATATATAAATACACAATAATCAGAGACACTTAATGTAAAGTGTTAACAATATTGTTTTGTGTGGTCACTTTTAACAGCACTTACTGTGTGGTTCAACATTTTACAATCATTGAACCCTCAATTCTCAAAACAAAAAGCACCACAGAATCTGTTACAGGGGGAAATACATAAAACTCACCAGCAAGAAACAGCTAGAAAAAAAGGCTATTTTTGTTTCCACTTTGAGCAAATGATCACCAACTTGCCTTTAATAACAATACAGAAATGACTGGAAAATGTATTTTTCTTTTCGTTAGAGTGAGCAGCAAATAATTCCATCATGTTTGAGCAGGGGTTGATATGGCTGCAGCAAGCAGCTGGTCGGCTTGAATCAGGTGGGGAGAGAGCCAGAAAGCTGTGATGAAGACATTGACAGCTGTGATCACCAGGATTAACCCTGTAACAATGTTATTCAGCAGGTGGTCTCTGCTTAAAACAAAAGGACTGAAAATATGAAATCTATCCCATATATGACAGCTAGGGTCAACAGTTATGCATCACCCTATAGAATTAACTAATCTTGCTTCATAAAGTCAAATGAAACTTGCTGAATAATGTTACGTAAACATATTTAATTAAATACCGGTTTGTAGTTTTGCATACACTAGACGAAAACTGACAAAAATAAACGTAAATGTGACTTTGCTAATTCTAACATACTGCTATTATGGTTTCTGGTAGACTTGCAATATGATTTTAAAATATATATATATATATATATATATATATATATATATATATATATATATATATATATATAGATATTACAAGTGTTTGATTTCTGATGTCTTCATCAAACTATACATAACTGGTAAATCCTTGTCATTTTTTTTTTGTAATACTGTTTAAATTTCAATTTTGAGAATTGTAGGAATTCTTGAAACTGAATTTGAGATATACTGTGCTGGTTTATATGAATATGTATATGCTTTTGGCTTTGAAATCTACCAATAGCTCAAATCTTGTGACGTCTGCAATGTGAATTAGATATCTCCATTTAGAGATATCAAGATGGCTGTTTAGATCAACAGATCATCATCTATATCTTTTAGTGAACTAAAACCCACATAACATTTACTTCATACAAAACCCTGTCACACATGCCTCCAAACCTTCTGCCAATTCTGTTGAATTGACAACAAAATTGGCAGAAGGCACAGGTTTCATTGTTCATCCATCAGCAGTCCAAAGCACCTTTGACCATTGTTCTATGGTCCAATTTCTGCGTTCTTGTGCATATTTGAGCCTTTTAGTCCCGTTCCCCTTTCTTAACAGAGGTATTCTTACTGCAACACGTCCTTTAAGTCCGATTTCAAGAGCAACCTTTGTATTGTTGATCTGATAGACAACGACAGTACTGCCAGTTCTCTTGTTAATTCAATGCTTGTCTTCTTTCTATTCGTTAAGGATATTATCTTCAAGTATTGCTCATCCTTGTTAGACAGCTTTTTAGGTCCTGTGTTTGTCAATTACAGATGATGTTTCTCTGGACTTGTTGATTATGCTTCGGATATGACACCTTGAAAATCGAGTGATGCAAGCTATTTCACTCCATGTTTTTCCTTCTCATGCAAGTCAAGGTTGTTATAAAAGTAGAAAACACTAGGAAAGGCTTTGAGTAAATTATTGATGCTCATAGTGCATCAGAGTAGAAAAATGCAACATGTCTAAGACTTTTGCACAGCAGTGTGTATATTCTGCTGTACAAAAACTAACTGAAATGCTTCTCAAATAACCTTACAATCACTGGTTTTGGATTTTGTTTTTCAGTTTTTTTTTCTCTCCCCTCCGATCTGCAGCAAAGTTCCGCAATACAATTAAATGTATTGATTTAGACAGTGAGATATTCATTACTCTTTCAAAGTTACAACATACAGTAAGCAGCAATGTTTGTAATTGGTAAGGGCTGACGTGAGGGATTTTGAATAATATGGAGTAAAAAAAACAAACTAAAATTAAATAAATAAATATACTAAGTATTGAAAATGAGCTACTTTTTATACACAATTCAGTTTCTCTTCAAGGTAACATGCAAATGGAGAAAAAAAAAAAAAAAAAAAAAACTAAAACTAAAACAAAAACAAAA
Source organism: Polyodon spathula (assembly GCF_017654505.1). Taxonomy (NCBI): domain Eukaryota; kingdom Metazoa; phylum Chordata; class Actinopteri; order Acipenseriformes; family Polyodontidae; genus Polyodon; species Polyodon spathula. The sequence goes on from NC_054554.1 coordinate 4,394,042, forward strand.
CAGTCCCTATCCCAGTGTACAGCCTTGGATGGGGGTTAGCCAGATCTGTTCACAGCTATAAAATTGTAAAAGTTTTTTTTCAGAAAGGTCAGACAGCCCATTCGTGACTTTCTGTTGAAACCTCAAGAGAATTTCTAAAAGGGCACAGTTGTCTGGTTAGCCTTGAAGCTAGCATTCTGAGACCTGTTTCCCACTGGCAACAGGAGCCAGGACTACAAATTAACAACTTTACACCAACTGCAGTTTGATAGCAGGGGATAAAAAAGAACACAGGAATTGGAATGACAAAGCACCAGTGTGTTTATGGGTGATTATACTTTGACTAGCTGGTTATTATGGTAAACATGAACCTTTTCTGTTCCTGAAAGTAGCCTTGTTTAACAGCTGCCAGAGAGCTGGGAGTTGAACATACTTTTACATGCTCAGTTCATGGGGCATACATTTATTAAAAAAAAAAAAAAAAAAAAAAAAAAAAAAAAAAAAAAAAAAAAAAAAAAAAAAAAAAAAAAAAAAAAAAAAAAACAACAAAAAAAAAAAAAAAAAAAAAAAAAAAAAAAAAAAAAAAAACAAACTTATTAAAAAAAAAAAAGTTACTATGATACTGTAATTTCAGGACTATAAGGGTGGCTTCACAAGAAAAAACACTAACAAATTTCTCTGAATTTAGCATTGTTTGTATGTTATACTACTGTATACTTAATAGATTTGTAAAGAAACAACAAACAGATTTTGTGCAAAAGTAGTGTCATAAAAAACAAAACAAAACTGTGCATCAAAGAAACTGCGCCACTAGATACTTATTTAAAGGAGAAAGAAATATGTGCTCCCCAAAGGTCATGTATTGCTATCTATGTTAACATCAATAAATATCATTTTAATAATACTGCAGGGTCCATGTTAGAGTGGGTTTGAGAGTTTGAAGATGGCGGTATTAAGATTGTTAAGATCATTAAAACAGACTGCCACTATTTGCAGCCCATTTAGAAGTCATTTAAAAAGACAGCTATCCAAGCATAAGCGAAACTCCACAGAACTGATCAGTCTGTTTAACTAAAGGTAGAAAAAATAGCTTACAACTGGGAGAAAGCGCATCTTTCAATTGAACCAGCATTGTAAAGGTTATCTATTACCTCCCCTTTCAAATAATTCAAAATGAAACCAATAAATGTTCCTTGTGCCACGCTATGACACATACATGTAGAACAGTAGAAGGGTTTAACACAATTTATGTAGAGGCTTAATTTGGAATCACATTAAGACTTCAATTAATCAGATCAGAATTATAATTCAGTATTAAAACCTTACAAGCAGCCAAGTTCACATGCACAGAAGCCCAGAACTTTCATGATGGGTTTTCTTTTTTCCTCTTACTAAAACTACCATGTGGCATATGGTATAGGCTGCAGAATGGCCCCTGGTGAGTGATAACAACAGGATTGCACGAAACTCGTTTCCATGGCTTCCTGGTCTGATGTCACTCCGATAATTGTTTTTATATAATCCTGGGTGCACTGTGGCATAAAGAAGGTACTTCCTTCTTCTTGTATACATTATGCATTTAGATGTGGAATACATGCATTGCCCTATTAGGTCACACATGGCTGAATAAAGTGTTAACTAATGAAAATAAGACCACTCCTGGGGCCTAAAAAATACACAAGCTGAGTATTAATTGGGTTGTTTGATCTGATTGAAATCAGTAAGCGTCAATGGGCAGTCTAGTGCGTAAAATAGATTCAAAGGTATATACGGTATGTCAATGGGCAGAAAGGTCTTATTATCATAAGCTAAAAGGAAAGGAATAATTTCTTTTTTAGAAACGGACCCCTTTATATGGTCTTTGGTAATTCCCTCTATGTCAAGTATTACTGCTAAAGCATTCTAAAATATAAATATATGGTTAAGATAGCACCAGTATATGGTTAAGACCTCACTTAATGCGGTAGTGACACATTGATAAATAGATGCCAAGGAATAAACAGATTAATGTAACCACTATCCATTTTCTTTCCAAGCTGTTCTGTGCTGAGGGAGTGTCATGAGGTTTGACAAATAGCTTTGAATGGACTAAACAGAAAACACTTTCTGTGTTTCTCCTCATCAACCCACCGAGTGAGACAATGCTAAGCCATTGTAAGACAAATTAACATCCACAGATATCTCAAATCAAATTCTGAGGAAAACACTTCCTTGGCTTTTGTTTACAGCACCCTCCAGGATATTGAGATGGTTGTGTCCTCTTGTTAAATACCTTTCAGGGCATTTTTCTATCTGTATAGATTTGCCTCGATTGGTTAAGGCACAGGACTAAAAGCCAGGAAAATGTGCTTAAATTGCAGCTCAGGTATGGACTCACCTATTTGACCGAGCACTCCACTGTAACTAGGTTAGAAGCAGTAACAACGACCCGCATCCTCATAGAAACTGAAAGGTTATTTTTCAGCTGAGATACATCAGGAAATATATTAGGAAATATAAAATACATAAAAGAGACACTGCCAAAACCATTACCAGGGTAAATGGAGGAGAATAAAATGTATTTATTCAGATTTTGCAATATTTAATGTACCACTACAGCTGAAGGATTGTTCGTTATGAATACCTACAGATTACTGATATCGAGGAGAGTAACTGCTTAATGATTATGCTTATCGGGCAACTACAGTAGAAAAAGGATAAGATTCTTAGGTGGTTGCCGTAGCAACGTAAATATGATCATCTGTAACAGCAATAGTCATATTGAACTCCAAAAAAAGGAGACAAATAACTAATTCTAATTTTATATTAAGAAATTAAAAAAGATATAACAATATTGGTAAAATAATAATATAAAAGGCTATTAGAATGTGCACTGATGTGGTATACTCACTTTCTAATTATCCTGTATATATAACATATTCCATATGAATATAGATTATATATACAATATTATTCAGGAAACATTTTTAGACATTTTGTTAAAGAAGCCAATATCAGTTTACGAAACAATTTCACATTTCATATTATATAATCAAAATACAACTTGTAAAGAAACTAAGTGACAAATACAGACATTTTGTCTAGTTCCTTGTTCAGTGTATAACACTGGGGGGAAAAAAAGTTTATTTACAAAAATAAAGTTCATACACAGGTATAACTGTTTTCTTCTGTTAAAGCTCTACAAGGCTTCAAAACAGCTTGTTATAAGAATTAACCTAATTAATTAAGTGGAACCGATCAGGGTATTAATCTAAAATCATTTCTATAGGAACACTGGGCTATTTCCTCCTATTTCTACTATGCAGACAAAGACACTAGCCTGAATGTCTGTCTATTTCACTTCATTTTTTAGTTCCTAAGTTTTACCTCAGAATTTTGATTGAGTGTTAAGTTATGGATGGATGCTTGCCAACACAATATGGCACGCAGTGGGTTGCACAACATTGTTGTGTTATTAGGAATTGCTTTGCTGGTCTGCTGAGAAACAGTCTGGTCCCTATTGTACCATCCCTCTAAACCTGACCTTGCAGGTATTATTTGAGGGAAATAGAGAGGTGGGCTTCCAAATAAAACATTTGGATTCTCCTGACTTTACATCCAGTGACTCAATTTAATTTAACAACGCAGACTAGAAGTGGTAAAGCATAGAAAACAGCCACCAATGCATTGGTTATGTTGAAAAGTAAGGGGAAAAAAAACTATGAATTCCCATTTCACTGCTTACTTATTAGGCTAACAAGAGTAATCTGAGAGGATGCTGACAAGTAAGCAGATTTATTAAAGTTTTTATCTTTCAGATCTAATTGGCTTGTGTGGTGTTATCCAACAAAACAAACCCTTAATGGATCTGTATCTGAAAACCCTTACAAAACATTAAGTGGACATGAATGATTATAGATTGAAGGCTCTGGTTAAATTGAATGCAAATCCGAACTGTCAGGCTTCTAATTTTGTCAGTGAAAAGGGACATAGTTCTCTGTGTGGACTAAGATCTGGACGATATGGTCTGCACATCCTTATCAGACACATTCCATCCAGTATCTGGTCAGGTCAAATATTGGACTGGATCTAATTGCTATTGACACAGGGTTTGCAAAATCTGTGCCAATCTAAAATGAGAAATGCTAACGATTGTTTGAAAGAGTGTCAGGCTGTGAATTGTTATTGTTTTTTTGTTTTTTTTGCATATCAAGATTCAAGAAGTGTGTTCAGCTAAATACAAGTCAGCTTGGGGCTTGTAATAGTCAATGCTGGTGGAACAGTAAACTACAACAGCAGAAAAATAGCTGAAAATAACTGGATAATTCAGGGTTAGGTGTATTTTTTTTATTGGGCATACACAAATCATTGGTGAGTCAGGTCTTTTTAAAGTTTGGCATTCATTAAACTTTTTAAGATAAACTAAAGTCAATTAATATTGCCTTAGAAAAAAAAAACAACACTTTTTATATAACTCGTGATATCAAATTTTGCGATTCAGGTCTATTATCTGCTGTGTACCTAAAGTAGTACATCTGTAACTAAACAATCTTTGTTTCACTTAAAATTAATTTTGTTCCCCTCATTTGAGCTTTTTTTTGTCAGTGGAGACATCACTCTCCTCGTCCGCTCCATTCCTATCCATGTTTCTTTGAAATAAAGAGCTCATCTTCACCTTGGAAATTAAAACCTTAAATCACAAAAAAACAAAAACGGAACAAAAACAGCAAATAATTAAATTAAAAAAATCAATTTAAAGACAAACTTCAATTAAACTAAACCATTATGATGTTTGTTTGTTTGTTTTTTTAATGCCTACCTTTCATGACAGTAGTTCTTCCTCACATACCTATTTGCTCCCCATGTGCAGCATCTCTACCAGGGCTCCAGTGCCATCTTTATTTTGAGCTCATCGAAGCTGACTCTATTCACAGGAATACTGAATTGGGTATTAGAAGGTCAGAGTTGACCAAAGTCTTTTAAATGCTTTCAGCTGTGTAGGGCATTTTTGTTTTAACAGCCTTTACCGTGAAGTTTCCGTTCTGATTATTAAAGGTTGGCCAAAGACATACCAGCGGTAAAAACTAATGATTTTTTCATTAAATAAAGATTACTTTATTGTGATTCGATATGCGTACCATGATCATTTAATGTTAGTTATTATTGCAAAATGCAAGTAAGACTGTAACAGAAATGTAGTGTATAAATAATATACATCTCCAATTAATGTATCTAACTGGCATCCACAGATACAGTAAGGTATAGCATAGTTAAAAATTAGTATGGGAGAAGCCCAGCTCAGGTTGTGCTTAGCACATTTTGAAATACTTTGAAATCAATAAATATTAGCATTTGCTTGAGTTACTTAGATGAAAGTAACTCTGAAATGGCTGGAGTTTGGAAGACATATACTGTAAGAAATAATCACTTGTGCATTAAAATAAATACATTAGTAATTTAGAAAACTCCACCAACACCCATGTTCACGTATTGTGAGTGTAAGAGGCAGTGTGATGCACTGCCATTATAGATTCTGACCTGTTGTTGAAACTAACTCTATAACAAATACAGATGAGACTGGCCCTTTTGCACAGTAGTTGAGATGCATGCTTATTTGACAGCACTTTACACCCACGCTTTGCCCCCATGGCATGAGAATCAAATCTAATGAAGGGCAATGTATACTAATCATGTTTGTGCTTTTTTAATGTACATTATGTTGTTACTCTGTGTTTCTTTTCCTGGTAAAACATGTTACACAAATCAATAAGAAATACCATAAGAACACTAACTATTTGCATAATATATGCATATTATAGATGAAGAATAATCCACCAAAGCAGCTTCAGATGCCAGGATTTCTTCATGGTTGACTGTTATTTTCAGCTGATAATAATGAGAGTGAATACTCTTTTGCCTACAAGTTAGTTTTAAATGCAAAGCTCATTACCGTTACATAACTTTGCATCTCTGCTTGATCTTTAAATCTTTCCATTTTGCTCTCAGGAATACAATCCAGGATGCAACTTCAGGGGGAATTTTATCTCTTAAATGAATGTACTATATGTAAGTATTCTGCTGTTGTTTAATATTTACCAATTCCTTCCAACTAAAGTGTATTTTTCTCAGTATTGTACTTACTTGCATAATTTCTTTATTAATTGTATATTTTTTTTTTAACTCCGCTGTTCTTTAGTTTAATGATCTATATATAAATGATGCCATAGATACCTGTACTATTGTGTGAGCAGCATTCAAATACATGTCGGCTGTAATGGTTTGCATTGATCTGTAGGATAGGATAATGTGACTAGCATTCTTACCCTGAGGATTTAAGCTTTCTGAAACCATATCTCTTTTCCTGCTACAAATTATCTTTCTTTTTTCTTTTACTAATTCTGTTGTTTGCATGGTCTTTAAGGAAAGATAGGGCACAAATCTGGCATAGACACCAGATGATGTAATAGTATCAGTATGTATGTATGTATGTATGCATATATGTACATGTCGATATATATGTATGTATGTAATAATAATAATAATAATAATAATATATAATAATATTTTAATTTTTATATAGCGCCTTTCATAGTGGACCACCATTACAAAGTGCTTTACAGAGGTTGGCTGTGAACGGTGCATTATATGCAGAGTCATTTACAATAGCGTCACTCAAGTGTGTCAAGGTCAAGGATGAATGATCAAGTGATTAAATAGAAACCAAAAACATTTAGTCAATGTCCATCATTTATATACCTTATTTTTTTTTCGAAAGTAAATGTTTTATAATAGTGATAAGTTTCTTTTGATGATTGGTATATTTATGGCCGGAAAATACCACGGATTGTGATACAGACAGTATAGAATGCAATGTAAGCAATAAAGAGAAAATGACACTGCCCAAGAGATTATGTCTTAGATCCTGATCCAGTTCTATTCAGAGCCCATTTTGCCTTATGGGCCCCAACACTGGCTCATACAGCAACGTCTGGCAGCTACGGGCTTAAATATATAAGTCACTTGAAAATCTGCAGGCACAAAAACAAACTTGCATTTCATTGAGATGAGGAAGCTTGTAACAGAGTTAATGAGACCTGTATGACCTATTCAAAGGCATGTTTGTAACAAGGTTGATTTTGTACCATTTAGTCAAACAAAAGAGCGTTGGCACACGAACCACTGTAATAAGTAATAACTGCAAAACTGAGTTAATTTTCAAACAAGGAACCTTTTCAAGACAATTGTTAAAAACGAATCAATAATGCATTTACAAATGTGTTACAAATTAGGTTATAAAGAGCATTAGACAATAACAACAGGTTACAGCACTGCAGTATTTGAAATAAAAATAAAAAAGAGATTGATATGAAATGATATATTTATAGGAAACCTTATTACTTTATAACATGATATGAAGCTTTATTCAAATGACGTATCATTAATGTTATAGTAATAAGCTATTATTCTTTGTTAATATTCATTAAAACCTAAAATAACACATGTTCAGAAGTAGTAGGTACACTGTAAAGCAGACTGGGTTATCAGGCAATAGGCATCCTTTACTACTGGAAGATTCAGTGATATTTTTTAATCCTGTCTTCTGGGTATACCACTGTTCGTTCCAGAGTCATTGTTACAAGCAAAATTGTAACTGCCCAAGCATTAACAGGCCCAGCATTGTCATTAAAAGTCCTGTTTGGTTTGATTTTGCTGAAAGGCAGTGCATGGGGAAAAACAAATATATCAATTTGCTATAATGACAAGTGCAGCACTGTGCCAAAAATACATTCTTTTCTATGTAGAATCATTTGCAAATACAAGCTACATAGTTATCTGTTTGTGCTCTGTGCAATGGGTCTGGTAACCTGGAAGATCCAGCAAGGATGTACTGCAGTATTTGGTGTATTTGACAGAAATCAGGGTGTTGATTTCATTTGTGTTTAAGAGATACTACTTTTCTTCAGTTATATCTTAATCCCATCTGTTTTTTGTACAACAGCTCATACTGACCCCAGCTGAACTGCTCTTATGTGTGACACTTGCAGTGACATTGCCCCGGGTCAGATCAGTCCAGTTCCAGTTCCATGAAGGTGAGTCACCTGGATTGTCACCTGGACTCCCTTCCTTACTTGATAACTAACAATCAGTTTCTTGCAATCTACTACAATGAACCAGTTGATGTGTGGTTTCATGGTATGGTTACTTTAAAGTGTAATTCATTCCAGATGCTGAGAACCTACAGCACTGGTCCACTGTTGGGATAGAGCTGTTACATAACAAATAAATAAATAACTGCTTTTTAACTGTCATCCCTTACCTGGGAAGTATACTGGAAACAAGCTCTAGACAGTTAAAAGAATACAAATAGTCCACAAATTTCATTTCAGGACAATTGTTTCTGATGGGATTTGTAACACAATCAGTTGGATTTGTAACACAATCACTGGATAAAGCCTAGTTTGAAAAACATGACATAAAACAGCTAATATTTGGTTTGGTAGTTTATTTTCATTTGATTTGATGTTGTTTTAGCTGTGTTAAAGAAGAGGTCCTGGTGGACCACAGGTGTCTACTTTATATATAAAACCTTTTAATCGCTACCCCCAAAGGACCTGTACTCAATAACGTCAAAGTTCACCCAGACAGAAAACACATTTTAATCAATTGAATAATATGAGCAGAAAACATCAGATTGTGCACATAGACTGATCCAGGTGTTTGTATTCCAAGAAAAATAAATAAAAATGACAGTACTGCAAACGTGTATATAACATAGTATTATATTTGTTTATTTGCAATACAATTATCCTTTTTTTCATACAAGTGTATAGCATAAAAAGTGTTTTAAATTATTGATTAAACAGAGATATGGTTAAGCTCTTTGTAGTTGGATAACACAGTCTATTAAAGTAATCTAGTCGACCCTTCCTTCTATTTCAGGCTTCAAGTTTAACTTCCACCCAGAATGCTTCTCTGTTTATGGCCTCATGTTGTTAAATGTTCAATTTTTTTTTAGTGCAGTTTGGCAAAAAATGAATCCTGCTTTGAAAAGCTCAGTTGGTTATGTGATAAATGGTCAATGTAAATGTTTGACATTTATTCAACAAATTTGTTTCAAAATTGCATTTTTGTTTATTTTTATGAACTTTGAAACACAATTGAAGGTAAAACCCACACCTCTGCAGGTATGTGGGTCCACCAATGCTCTGTGTTTAATAGTCCCTTGTTAAAAAAACAAAAAACAAAAAAAACTAATTTCAATCAGAGTTGTTTTACAAAGTAAATTACAACCCAGTTTCAAAGCTGTTTTTGTTATCAAAGATGTTGTACCTTGTTGTTGTTCCTCCCAGTTTCAGGTCCACCTTGTCTCGCATTCTCAATATGTTATTTTTCAGCCTCTCTTCAGCCTGTGGCACAACCCTTCTGATTACTGTATTATTAGATGTGACTCCAGACTGCCTTCTGCCCAAGTTCTCGTAAACTTCAATACAGCATTAAATAAGTTTTCCTCGATCCTCTAACACTTTTTCCTGACTGCAGTTCCTGGTGTCCTTATTGACCCCAAGCTACTTAAGGTACTGTATCTTATTTTCATATTTACAAGTTAGAAATGTTTCTTGCTTTTGGATTCCTAATGTATACATTTGCTACCTCTCTGACCTCTCTACCTCTCTGGCCAGCCGAATGCCACTATTGTACAGCTATGGCACATCCAAATCTATACTGGCAGAGATCTTACACGCTCCTCTGTGTTACCTGGCATTTGTACAAAGTGATGAATATTTGTCCCAGAATAACCTCCCTGGTATACAGATGGTTAGATGTCTAAGATGTGTTTCTGCTCTGCTGCATGCCTCCTTTAGCACAGCAGAGAGTGTATTGGACTATAGATTGGGCTTTAATCTTTAGTCATGACATTTATATTGTTTTAAGGAAGTTCCTTTCCAGTATTTTATCAACACAAGGCCAAAAACAGAGTTATTATGCTTGAATGCACTTCCAAGAGAAATATAATATTTTTTTTCAGTTTTTTTTTTAAACATTTAGCGCTGCATTTTCCTCCTCGGTTCAACAAGAGGCATCCACCTGTATAGCACTTTGGGAGGTTTTCTAACACAAATGATGACATGGAAGTCCAATTTGTTGTTTTTCTTGATCTATATCTGGATGTGTGGCCTGATTTGTCCCCGTGTTTACTTAGCTGTCTGATTCTCCTTGTATGGTTTCCATCTGATGGCCTGTTTTTTGCTTGGCTTACCATGTTTACCACAAAGCCTGCCTGGGGAGTTTCAACACCTCCATTTTATGGATGTTGGCTCAGTCAACTCCATCTGGGTCCTGATTATCTCACATAAGGCTGGTGTTTGACTTCTCATATCCTTTTCTGCGTCCTCTGACTTTTATTCCTAAAATTCAGTGAATAAGTCCTGCCTAAGGCAGCTGGTCTTTCATTCGTCAGCATATCTAATCATAGACAAGAGATGACAAAAATCCATCTGTTCATAATTAATTCTCAAGCCTTTCAGTGTCAAGCCTTTCTGTCCTACCAATAAGGAAATATTTGATTTGAGACGATATGGGTCCCTCCTTGGACTCCTGAGTAACTGGACCACTGCCTAAAAATTTGTGCAGCTACTTGGACTACCTGAGTACTTGTAATACACAGCAACAGTCATATCCTTAAAACGACTGTAACATTTTAACAAGAAGAGGCCATTGTATTTTGTGTGTTGCTACCTTGGGTGACTTAGCAATGCAAAGAAAACAAACTTAGTGAACCTGTGATACCCAAATCAAAATGCTTTTTAAGGTCATTTAATTTGAACAGGAAATCAAAATTGCAACACACAACTACCTTTTCTCGCTGCCTTCTGAATCGAGTCGCTCAAACATATCAGCATGTAACTACCAGTTCAGCCGTAACTGTTTACTAGCATAAAACACAGACAGGTTTGACATTAGTTGTGACTATTACTTGTTGGGTGAAAAAGTTCAATCTCATTTCCCAGGATGTGCTTAGCCAAGCCACCTTGTGTGCCAGCACAAATCTCTTTAAACATATGATTTCTGATATCCCTACATGGGTTTAATAAAAGAAAAAATGCATAGAGCGGATGACAGACAGGGTTTCTTGTATCCATGTTGTAGTAGCCTGGCAACCACAACAGTTCCTAATGTTTGATAATGGCCACAGACACCTGCAAAAATAATTTGAGTGCTACACTTAATAATTTACTGCATGCAGTTCTTTTCTTAGTCATGAAATGGATTCAAAGGCCGCTTTCCATATTTGCCTGTCCCTGCAGATAAGGGAAGCTAAGCCACAATTCCAATGGTAAAATAAACATGATCTACATCACAATACTAGAACATACTGTAAGTATAAATATGGTACACTGCAAAGAAGATTATGTATGATTGTGACCTAGTGGCCTGTGTGGACATAACTATTAGACATGGAGAAACCAAGATCATTTGCTGTGTTGCTATTGTCAAGTGAGTGGACAAACTCAAAGGTACACCGTACAATATGGCTGGAGATTTGTGAGCTTGAAGTATTTGCACACAGTCAATTTTATTAACCTCTCTTTTATTTGTTATTCAAAGGGAACGTGGATTTGCTGCTCCTTAGAGGGTATTAAATATCTTAACAGGTGCTCTCAGAGATACACATAGAGTTTGCTCTAAACACTTCTTCATATACACAATGCTGCCATATAATACTGTAAATGCTGGAGGGTAGTGTATTACATACAGTTTATTCTTCAGAACTAGACTGTAAAGTCTAGACCCTCTTGTCAGGCACAAGCCAGCGCACATCCCAGTATGTAGTCCACTAGGTTCCAACATACATAGAGAAACTCGAACAAGGCTGCAGGCAATAAGGAAGGGATAAGGGCAAGGTGGAACACGAACCGAGCTAGCATTTCAGCAAATCCAATCCAATAAACCTTCTGTGGGATTTATATCAGGGATCAGTGGACCATGACTAAATGTATCACAGCTAATGCCAGAGCAAGAAAAGCTCTATCGCCTAAGTCTTGCAATCTTCCTTCTTTTCATCTATCACCAATAGAGTATCAGCAAAATGCTTGAATCAATCCTATTCTCCCGGTTCAGAATGTGTAGCCCCAAAATGGTGCTCTTCTTGGAAGTAATTGAGTTCAATTGACACATACTTTTGTAGATTCTATCACAGATATACTTATACTGTAGTCTAACCTCACATGCTGAACATTTGTCAGGGCAGTGTTTATATAATACATATTGAGACAGAATATTACAGGTTTTAGGAAGATATAATGTTGTACAATATTTGCAGCATAGTTATTATGGTAGTTTCTTCTTGCCACTGTGTCTCTGTGAGATCATGTGGAGCTACACACCTTAAATGCTGCTTAAGGGTTTACAGGAGCAATTGCACACATTGCATTAAGATTGGGTTTTGATTGAGGGTACTGCAGACTGCATTTAAGTCTGTAATCAGAGTGTAATCAAATGGCTGTGACTGGTAAACCATGTTTAAACCCTTTTTAGGATACCAGCTTGTGAAGCTATTTTTCAGTCCCCTGGATCACAATAGCATGATGGCTCTGTTCACATGGGCAGAATTAATTCAATAAAGCAGTCCTGTTGAACATAATGCACACCAAAGGCATAAAGAGGAACCCTGCTGATTTGGTCATGTTTAAAAAACAAAACCCATTACTTTCTCCTAATATTGACAAAAGACCCATTACATTTTATTACCTTGTTATAAACGACTCCCTAGATCATCCTTGTCACTCTCAGACCCACTTAGCTGTATTCTGTAGAGCACGACCTTGCTGTGCCTTATGGGAGATCCTCTCTGCACATGTTTGCGTGTGTCTAGTAAGATTGGACTTTTTTCCGAGGTTGGATCTCGCTGTAATCCCTCAATGTATTTTAACACGTATTAGCACTCCAAAACCTTTCTCCCGGAGTGGGAATTGAGAGCTAAAACAAAATAACAGGGCTGTATCATATCCCACTAGTGCATTACATGATAATATTCTGCAATGTTTTTTTCTTTGTATAAATGTTTGTACAAGTAATCAGATTTTTGTTTTTGTCCTACTGCCAACAGGCAATTCAGTTTCTCTTCTGCAAAGGGGGAACTCCTTCAGGGTTGAAAATATCACAGATCTAACTGTTTAATTTTTTTTCAGCAGGCTGTTTTTTTTACATTTCCCACTACAAGGAGTGGCCAAACTATTACAGAGTGGCCTTAATAGTGGGTAGGTCAGCAAAGCTTCACGTACATGGTTCAACTGGAAAACAATGTTTCTTGTCCAGAGTTGAAGGTTTGTTTAATTTGTGCCACTGTAGCAAGTCTGTTGCATGTCACGATACGTTGCATACTTCTTGGTCCATGACATGCTTAGGATCTGAGTTACCCCATCTGGAGATGGTTTTCTGCAAACATTACCATTCCAGGAACTCACAAGAGACTGTTTTCATGGACACATTGGTCACTGTGTAGAAGGGAAAGTCAGTTGCATGGGCAACCAATATTATGCCCATTGAGAAGTCATTGAAATTCTTCTGCTTTACCAGTATTGCTCATAAACAGTTGAAAACACCTCTAATGGAGCTTAAATAAGTGACCACGTACATTTTACAGACATTCTCCAACTTGTATGACCCATCAGTGTAGTTCATTGTAAAAACAACAACAACAAAAACAAATTCTGAAGTGTTGACATAAAGAAAAATAAACCAACAACTTTAGCATTTACAGTCAACTGGATCAACAGAAAAAAAAAAAAAAAAACAGAATTACTCTCCCTATTGGGTTGAACTTTGCCACTGTTCCCTAAAAAATATATTTTTAAAATAGCATCAAAGAGACACTTCATAGCTTCACAGAACCTGATGCTAGTGCAGCATCTAAGTGACTCTCAAACACTCAGTAAGATCAAAACACCCTAACAATTTATGATCTGGAAAAGATAACAGTACTGTTCTCCCCTGGGCAGACAAATAGAGAAAGAGACATAAACGATGAGCTTAGTATCCTGTGTAATACATTTATATATATAGTATAAAATGAAATGTTGTACCGAGTTATTAAAATACCTGTTATAAGGGGGCACGGTCATGGCATGGTCTTGTAACTACGGCTGCTGACTATAGCATTACAAAGAGGCAGCACTATAGTATACACAGTATATATGGGACACCTTTCATTAATACCAACAAAATTAATTTTGAGCTTGAAGTGTCTGAAAACTTTTGCCTGAGAGCAAACAAGTTTATCACTATGCCTTTGTGGTTCTACAGCTGGCTTAAAGCTCTTTGAGGGAAATTTCAGTTCAGTTAATTATTCAATCTAACTGCAGGTAGCTTTCTGGTTCAACTGAAAAGTCATAATCTGAGTAAAACCTTAGACCACAGTGGAAAAGCTACACCATCAATAAGCTTTGATGTAGAATCCTTATTTACCAGTTTCTCTGCGGAAACATCCTGCCCCAGCATAAAGAGGGAATTATATAAAGGGGAAAACAGTCCTCCGAGAGATTTCCTGTTGCTGAATAGCCTTGTATCCCTTAAACAATTCTTCTAAAGGAATGACTACTCAGCCCCAAATTAGCAGTTGCAAAGGGGGAAAATACCTCCAATTAAGTATTTAAAAGAAAAAAAAAGAATGCAAATGGAAAAAAGCCCTTGTTGTATTGTATTGGTTACTTTGGAAAGGCTTTGCTGATGTAGGACAATATATAGAGGAGACTGACTTGGTCTTTCATTTCAGGTGAAATGGTGGTCCTCATGACAAACAAAGGAAAAACTATTGTAATTGCCATCTGTGTAAAGTGCAGCTTCCCATATGGTTCCATCAAGAAGATTGTTCATAAGCAAGATTGTTCCGTATGTAGAGTTATAAATTCTGATCCAGTAGCAATGTGAAATTTACTTACATGTGGACGGTTTCATTGTTTTCTGTTGGTTTACTCTGGGTAAGTATTTTTGCAGCAACAATTGAACCAATTGGTCAAACATACTGGTACTGTATACAGACTTTGAATATGTAAATCCACTTTGGTACAATGTAAATCTTTCTAGGCTGTTTCTAGTGAGTAATTTGGAGTGTATTTAAATGTAGTCTCTAAAGTTTCTAAAACTCTTAAATGGCTTTAAATAAAGCAGGTGCCCAAGCTTTGTGAATTGGCCAATTCAAAGATACTGTATGGCTCAAACACCTTCTCTCTCCTATCTCTTAGCATCCACGTCTCACAACACTATAAAAAGTAAGCACCAAATCACATTTAAAATGATTAAAATGCAAGATTTCCTATTTCTGTTTATCATTACTATTCAAATGAGAAAGTGTCTGCTGTGAAAATTGAATAACAAGAATTTAACTGATTTAAATATTTGCTTCAAAGGACTCACTGGAAAAACATTAAATTAGACACTGACACAGATACAAAGAAAAATTAGTGGGGAAGATAGATCGTAATATACAAAAGCTCTCTCAAAACAGAAAGGTTAGTCTTTATTTGCCTCTTATAAAGCCTTGGCAGCGAACTAAAATCTAATTTCCACAATACCATGGGATGGTTTAACAACTATTGTCAGAGAATAAACTTGTTCGCTCTACGGCTTCCAAGAACATTCCTACTCTACAGCATTCTCTTTCCCGTGAAATCACACAAACTGCAACAAAACCATATTAGTCTTTCTCAACCAATCAAATTCCTTCACTGCCACTAGTAGATGCCTGCCAAGTTTAGAATTTTGGAATTCTCACTTAGTTAAGAACCCCAATTTTTAATCATAAAGTTTGCTCTGATCATGTAAATATCTACTTGTCACATCAGTTCTTGTCTTGATCATTTGGAAGCTGTTAAGAAAACATCTAGATGACACTAAATATATATATATATATATATAATATATATATATATATATCTATATATTATATATATATATATATATACATGTACCACAAGGTGGTATTGAGGTGCTTCGAATAAGCCTTATCCCAAGGACACACTGTGAAGACTTGATGTCGTTCCTTTCTTTTGCCTGATGCCGGTTTTAAGTCAAGGACATATAGAATTTGCCCCAAACAATTGAAACTTAGCTGTTGCACAAATTATCTGTTATGGATATACATCAGTGTGAAACAGAAACATGTTTGTTTTCTTTGATTCATGCAGCATTTAGCACATTAGGAACAACCAACTCACCTCAGTAACTCACTTTTAAATAAGCCACAACACTTGGCTCTCTGCCAAAAGAAGGACCTAGATTAATGGTGTAAATGTGTGTTGCTGCTCGATGATGTGATTTCGAATGATTGAAAAAATATAAAGTGACAGGCTTGCCAGGTGCACAGACTTGGTCCACTTTTACTGGTAGAATGCTTAATACTATTTAAACTACATTTTACTTTTACCTAAATTCTTTAAATTGAATAGAGGAGTGCCAGAAAAATATTCTTTCTTTCTTTCTTTCTTTCTTTATATAATATAGAAATATTATATATAATATATATATATATATATATATATATATATATATATATATATATATATATATATATATATATATATATATATATATATATATATATTTGCATATAAGGAAAATGCAAAAGAGTACTTGAATAAGAAGCAATAAACCCCCTAAATAAATAATATAATTAACCAGCTTTTGGTTTTTTTCAAAATGTATTTTGTATTTAAAAAAAAAAAAAAAAAAAGTTCAGCTCAATCTGACAGTGTTTGAGATGGATAACCTGCAGGGTTCCTGGGAACAGGCTTTGAATTTCTCAGCAGTTGGATGGGAATGAGCACTAGTGATGTGCTGCCAAGCCAAAGAACCGATTGACGATAGACGTTCCATCTTGATCTTGGTAGCTGACGGCACAGAATTTGGCAGTGACATATATTTCCTTCAACTGCTATGACTGCCCACCGTAGCTGACCAGTTTACAGACTCAGCTGGATTTAAAGCAATAGCAAATCACCCAAACATCTCAAAAATCCCTGCGCTGGCAGACGTTGTCAGAAGCATTTGTGCTCACTGTTGACTCAGTGCTTGCTTAACCAGTGGCTGCTGTGACACAGGTAAATGGAAAAGGACAGCAGGGACTGTTGCTGCAAACAGGCCTGGGTGAGCTTGTCTTTTATGATCGGCTCTGCATATCTGTTGACATGACATCTCATCACTTTAAAACTAAATAAGTTCACTCTCAGTGAAATTGCATTGCTTTGGGTCAGCACTGATATTAGTTTACTGCCTCAAAAGAAATTTTGAAACCTATTTCACCCAGGCTTGAAAAGTTCCATATCTCTCTCTCTCTCTCTCTCTCTCTCTCTCTCTCTCTCTCTCTCTCTCTCTCTCTCTCTCTCTCTCTCTACTTAGCTAAATTAATTTGATGCATGACAGTATATATATATATATATATATATATATATATATATATATATATATATATATATATATTTTTTTTTTTTTTTTCTTGAAATCCAATATCAAATAAAGAACTAATATTTTATTACCAATGTAGTAGTATGGTAACAAATGAAAAGATAACTTTTTACATTTAAAATTGCTTGATGAACTACCAGGCTTCTAAATCACACGCTAAATATGGTGTTGTGTGTATTTAAGTATATAAATAAATTTATTTATTATTATTATTATTATTATTATTATTATTATTATATTATTATTATTATACTGGCCTAAACTCTAAGAAAAGCCTGGTCATTTGTGTTAAGGAAAAGTCTTTCATATCTATTTACTTATTGTATAGGATTCTTCATCGAAGTCACTGATCATCTACAAAGTGTAACTCTAATTATTTAAACAGAGTTCGGAAATGTACTTATGAGTAGAGGGACAAGCCTTGCAATGACCTTCCAGTTTACAGGTCAAATGATAAATATCTCAGATTCCTATTTGTTTAATCAGGGCTCCTCATTCTCTGTCTTTGGGGCAGGTACTTTACTCTTTTTTTCGATTGTAATTTAAGCCTTAAAAGGTCCAGTTAGTGTACAGTAGCTAGGAAATAATCCTTTTTATCAGGCTGGTTTTAAGCAAACATTTACAAGTAACATGCAACATGCACACACATTTCAATAACTTGATTTCTAGATCTCTTTCGTTATGGGAAGTTGTCCTTAATAACTGAAATAAAGCTGGTAGACCAGGTGGAGTACCGACAATGTTTCCTTAAGTCTGCGTTATGTTCCACCAACCAAACTAAAGTGAAGTCTCACTTGGCTGCAGCCTATTTGTCGCTATTCCCTAGACATTTATTTTAAGGTTAGGACATTGGATTGTTTTGACTTTCAGGCCCAGGAAAACTTAGCCTTGGAAATTATCCAGGAAAAAAGCGAAACGTTTCATTAACTGAAAAAAAACCCCCACAAAAAGCCAAGAATAGCGCTTAATGTAGTGAAAATGAGTGTAGAAGAAAAAATAAAACCAAACATTTGAACACACAAGCTTTATTTCCTTTGCTGGACGAGTTTTTTTACAACCAATTTTGATTTGCTTGTATTCCAGAGAGGCTGCTGGGCTGCCCAGGATAATTCTCTTAAGCCTTGTATCTAAGTTAAGTTAATGCAAGCAAAGCTTCTAGTCATTATGTCGATTGTTGAATGTAAAAGTTATTCAAAAAAGAACCAACTGTACAATACCAGTAATTTAACTTTATTTTTGAAGGTGAATGCATATGGTAGTATTATCACCAGTACATGCTCTTTTCAATGATAAACTTGGTTGTTAATGCCACCACCACTAAATAACAGGGCTCAATAAACTACCATTTAGTATTGCATGGAAACAATCAACTGGGTTGATTTTGATCTAAAGGTACATTTCCATTGGTGGAAACCATCAGCTGGGTTGATTTTGATCTAAAGGTACATTTCCATTGGTGGAAACCATCAGCTGGGGTGCTTTTGATTTAAAGGGTGCCACTATCCAAATCTTTTGCTGGTGTAATGGTTTAAATAGACCCCAATAAATTGGATTGGAGCCAGATTGACAGATTGATTGATGCCAGCCGTAAAGCTTTTTGGATTGATTAAAAAAGTAATGCACAGCAAGGTCAAAAGACTCAGAACTTGTGACAGTGTTCCAAAATGTACAATTCAATCCTAGGTTTCTGTTGTTCAGTCACTATGGGTCTAAATGAATAGTTTCCATGGAGTAAAGAATGGAGTAGATCCATGCTGTAGACTCCCGACAATTTTAAAATCTTTGAAGTTTGCAACTTCACTAATGCATATATGTTAGCAGTGGAAATGTAAGCTTTTTTTAAACAGCCACTTATACCTTATAATGGAATGTGAAGTACAGTGTTAAAGTACAATCTCATCAGCTTTGTTAATGCATTGCTAAAACAAGCTGCAACCAAAAGCAAAAGTGTTTGATAAAAGCCTAAATCCACCAGTGAGACTTAATTACAGATTAAAGGATAAATCCAATAGGGCATATTCAAGAGGACATCAAATAAATAACTTAAGGGTTACACGTTAAAACTCTTTTTTTTTGCATGTAATAAATAAATAACCTAAAAAAGAAAAAAAAACATGCATTGTGATTTAACAAAAGGAATTGTGCTGGATGGTTTGTAGCTCTTTGGATGCGCATTCTTCATATGTCACAACCCATGACAATGTGGAATTTTCAGATAAGCAATTTGATTGGAACCATTTTCACACAGAACAAAAACCAGACTGGAGCCACAGCAATACAGCACTGTGCTTACAGGGTTCACTTCTGGGCAACTTGTCATGTTGATGGATGTCGTAATGTTAAAATGTTATAGATTTTGTGCTGATATATGTAGCTGTACAGTGACAGGATATGGTTTTCTTTGTATTGTGACATATTGCTGAAAATATTGAAGCCTGTGTAAATGCTTAACAGTGACAAAACATATTTTAATCAAAATGTGTTCTTTAAGGCTCTGAAGAGCATGTGCTGGGCACAGAGTTGCTCGGTATGTACACGTAATGCGAGGGGACTTTGGTTAGCTTGGCTGGGCTGTATCCATTAATCAGTTAATGTTATTACATTCCATTAGAAACACTGTTAATCAGAAGCACATATGTAGTCATTCTCATAGATTGCTTTGCTTCTGATGAGCACCTATTTCGAAACATTCAATAGCATCATTGCTCTTCAAATCTCCAAAAGAGACTGCAAAGATTAGTTTACACAGTATTTGGAATGGACTCTAAGCTTTTAAGTAGATGCATTATTCACCATCTTCTCTAAATATATTGTGAATTATATAGCATATATAAATAAGGTCCAGTATTTTTGTTACCCATAGCCAGAGTGATTCCTGTTTAATTAGCTTGTGATCTGATAGTGGTTTCAAACTAGACCCATGGTGCTGTTGGTATCACTGACCTTTCTTTACACTGTCTTCCTGATTCTGCCTTTTTGTTTTATTGGATTCATTTATTTTACTTAATAAAATTCTTATTCCATCCTACAGTAAGTATATTATTTTTGCATTACTTTTTTTCGGTAGATAAAAATGAATGAATTATTTTATATTGAAAAATGCAGTGCATCGGTAAAATATTAAATTCCAAACTCATACCGACGGTAAAATAATAGTAGAACACACAATGCTTTTTTTTGCTTGGAGATTATCTCATGTATTGCAAGCAATGGGTTTCTGCAGGGCACAGGTAAGATTACAGGCGCTTTAGTCATTGTAGAAAACAAATACAATAAGAGAGACTTCTGGCAGATCACCCAGACATATAGTATGACCCTTACTGAGTAGTTTGGGAATTAACAAGAGCTTCCACCTGGCACCTGTGTGTATGGTTTAACTGGTCTGATAGCATCGAACCAGAGCCCTAGGGAAAGCTGGAAATATGATGTGTATTAGGGGGTTTGTTGGTATAGCAGTGTTTAGTTATAATAGTTGGGGCAATTTTCAACGCTTGGTAGTTTACATTGAGTAAATATCCAGCGATAAAGCTCATCACATTATCAAAAAGCAATCCCATTTTCACTTAAGTGAGCAACACATTAAAGACATTTACATTAAAAAAATTAAGCAGATTAATACTTGTAAAACTTGTAAAACTGAGGACATTTACTCAAAGGTGCTTTGTACTGTAAACATGTTTTTTGTTTATGTGCAATACTGTTACGATCGTGTTTGCAATGGTGCGGTTTCCATGCATGTTTTTTTTTTTTTTTTTAGCTTGAGACATTTGCTCAAGAAAAATGTCTTGTCTAAAGGCTTGTTTGGGTTTCCATTCACTCAATTTATTTTACTGGAGTAAACCGGGCTTTTCACCCGACATCATGCAAATTAAAAGGCAAGGTGTGGGTTGATATGTAAATTAGCTATGTGTAAAGTACTTGTGTTGTTTTTGGAGATACTAGTGAAATTTTGTGAAAATGTGGTTTCCATGCGCAGAGAACTGGTACTGGTAGTGAATCTAAGCTTCTGTAATAAAGCAAAATACCTCGTGCTTGGTTGGTTAATAATGTGCCCAAATTGTTTTTTAAATGTCATTGGCGGGGTGGCATGTCGTTAGTATTGAATCCATTTCAACTAATTTATCTTACGACTCATTTATTAAAAATGAACTGAGAGGTATAAAAATGAAACTGACCAACACAAGTATTACAGATCACCATGCCTGAAAACTGGTGAAGACTAGGATTCTAAAGCTCTGTGCCGCACATCTTCCACGTATGCTCCCAAGGCTGTCTGGATTGGGAACAGTGGATGTTTTCCCTTTGTTTCGGGAGCTTGAACCTCCAAACATCCTCTAGTAGCAAATTCTTATGCCTTGTTATCTAATGCTAATGGCTAGCGTCATTTCGCGTCACCAGGGCAACAATCAACACTATAGTGGAACTGGTAAAGGAAAATATGCAGCCAAAAAGGAATTAAGTACTGCCTCCTGTGCCAATGGAAAAAAAAAAGAGTGGCGATTGCTCTGTACAGGCTGGCATTCTCAGCTGAGTACAGGGTTAAGGTTACTCAGCTGAGTACAGGGTAGTTGGCAATGTGTTTGGGGTGCATAAAACCACAGTTCATCGCTGTATTTATGAGTTTGTCAAATCCCTTGTTCAGAGGCACTGCAACACGTACATACTGCAAAAAGCATTGCTCTGCAGGACCATCCCTGTTCTCCTGAACGGCACCTCCTTGCTCTTTCCTGCAGGTAGGACTGTTTCAATTTTTTTAATTTGTCCCTAGCTTGTGGGACTGTGTGCTCTATTCTTCTTTCTGAGAGGGCATCAACCACTTGCTGGTACACATACTTGTTACGCTGTTTTGATCAAGCTGAATCAACAGATCCAATCACTAACTATATTTATTAATGCCCGGGTTTCCTCGGTCCAGCGATTTTGATTAGAGGGCGGACACACGTTGTCTTTGGACATAGCTGGGATCAAAAGCAAGGGAATTTATTTACAGACATTTAGTAAGCAGCTCACTTACTCTTCGTGTTTAACTTTAGCATAGTTTTTACCGCAAGGGTATTCTCAAACAGCTGCTTTAATACTATAATAAAGGCATAACGTGGTTCATGGACAGAACTGTAAACCCACAAGAGATATACAACATGACAGGACAGACACAGCAACAAACAATAATAAAAGAAAGCCGCACCACATTGTCATTAAGGTGAACTACACCACTGCTAACCATAAAACAGCCCATCAGCCACTACTTTCTGCAATATTCATAGTGATGTCACTTAAGGATAAACATGCTCATTAAAATGTACAAGTGAAATGTGGGTTTCCATGAGAAATTGGTAGTGGATTTTCCCCAGTGTTTCTTCGAATGATATTTACACTATCACTCTCTTTGGCCATTTTTTTCGGCCATAAAACTGATTTACACGAGTAATTCTCCTAAACGTGCATGCGCACCACCATTTCATGTGTAAATTACTCCTCATGGAAACCCCATGAATGTTATTTCCAGTACAGTATGTTTAATACAGAGGAAAACCTCCAAATTGTAAGGGACTAATAACTGAGATTTTGATATACATTTAGCAGGGATCCCATGAAAACAGCTCACTGAGTTCAACCCAGAGCGAATCCTCTGGCAGCATTAATATGTGGGTGACCTTGCTGCTCAGCTGGTGCGATACCTGGATAGCAAACCTAACAACAATAAAGTTACCAGCAAGATACCAATTAGAAAATGTCTTATGCTAGATGGAAACTATATTGTGGATGAAACCTTCTTTAAACCTGACCTTTAAAAACCTCATGGCTCAGTAGATCCCCCCCCCCCCTCCATCTTTAGGTGTTTTTTTTTTTCCTTCAGACCAAATCAATATATTGAACAGTGAGCAGTGAAAGTTAAAGGTTCGAGATGCTTCTAAATAATAAGCATTCATCTCCAAAGAGAATTCCATATTTCAGGTTAAATGTCAATTTTGAAGACAGAAAGTCATGCATCATGTACACTTTTATGCTGGTGTTCTTTCTAAATGTTTAATGTATTTGAAAATGTTTTTTTTTATGTACTGTATGCCATAACAACCAAGACAGTTTTATTATATTCATCACTAAGGCAGAGCTTATTTATTTATTTATTTTTGCTATTTGGTTTTGTAATGAATACAGTCCTATTTGCAATAATCAAATTTCATAAAAATTGTTCTGTCCCTAATAGTTGTTATTCAAGGGTCATGTGACACATCATAATGCCAGCTTCAACTAATTTGCTTCATTGTTGTATGATTTTCTCATCAAATTTTCTTAAGCATTTTACAGCAAGCCATAAATCCAATAAATAAATCTTCAGGGATATGTATAATACTTTCAATGGCAAGGTCTGCTTTTTACTGTCTTTATCATTTTATTATTGATTTATGAGGAAACCATCATTAGGATCTTATTTGTAGTTAGTGCTCAGTTATACAAATCTGTGGACTGTGTATTTTTTAAATGTGAGACTGGCAGCCCACAACTGGAAATAAATCTACAAAGGGCTACTCATGTCAATGCTGCTTTGTATCCCAGGTCATTATATCATTAAATAATGTATGATGTCTGTTTAGTTATGCAAAATAAACAGATAAACAGACAGACAGGCATGCAGTTTTGATTTGTGTTTTGATAATACATTACAATGAATTAGCAACTGGGAGGTGCCCAGCTTGAAATGAAATCGTTGCCATTATCATCAATTTCAATTAAAAGATTTACCTTGCAAAAGTAATGTTTCAAATTATTAAAAAACAAAACAAAAAAAAGGGTTTAACTTTGTATATTACATTCATGACCGTACCAATCTAGACCATTAAGGTAATTAGAAGTCAGCTACCATTAGCTTAATATGAATGTCTTGCCCAAGGGACTGTCTGATATTTCAGCTTTCATTTAAAGATCAGACACATTAGACAAAGTAATAAATGAAAACAACCAGAACTAAATAAGGCAAAGGCAGTAAAAATCTTTCTTTCTGATGACGATGCCTTTTGTGGGATCTTAAAGCTACAAGATTAGGTTTATTCCCTGCTGAAAGGAGAATAGGTTAGGAGTCAACATTTAAGCTGTATTGCCTGAAAATTGGAAAGAACTTGAAAAGCTTTTGCTTTTCAAACTGAAATTCAACCTTTTTTTTAAATCATAAAGTGGAGAAATCAAATTACATCACTTACGGAAGAAATCTTTAAAGCTAATATGAGAATTATTAAATGTATTTAAACCTTGTTTAGAATTTACAGTTTGCCTGCGGAATGTTATTTTTGGAAACTAAAAACATGGACAAAAGGAAAGGAAAAGTGGATTACCAAAATCAGTATAATTCAATGCAAATTGTGAGGAATCATTAAGTCACTCTTTGCCTGGGCAGTGGGCCATTTCTGTCTGTTAGAAGCTGATTGGCAATCATTAGGGATTGACAAATTGTATATGCAAATACCAGTTCGTAGAAAAGGAATACAAATAGCAAACAGGAAAAGTGATCACCCTCAGGGCTCAATCCTGGTTAAAAACTCCAGAGTCATACATAGTGTTGCTGGGTTTGTCCTGATAACAGTTATGCTTTACTATAGGAATCTTTGTTACAGTGCTGCATTTTGATAATTTATTTTATTGTGGTATTTTTAGCGAGGACTCTTACTTGCATAATTAATTGGATCCCATATTTACACCCGTTTTGAGCATTTGCATTTTGTCTGTGTTCTACAGTGCCACCCCACCTTGGAGTCAACCCCCTATCACACTCCAAAATCCCCCATGCTGCTCCCCATGCTTGCTCCATTGCCTTACTTCTTCATTTTAATGGTATTACAAAACCAATACATGGATGTCTTGTCAATAGAAGATAACACTGAAGCATTAATGTGGTACCTAGTGTTCAGTTGTTTCAACACTGGCCATCATTTATCAAATCATGCAGACAGAGGTACTGTAGATTACAGAAGTGCCAATATGTACAGTGTGTTCAGGATCCTCATTATTTGCAGAATCTGTCCTTACTTTGTCTCTTAATTAATTGTGCAACAATTACTACTATTAACTGCCATTGTTTGCAGATATAACGGAAGCCAATTACATTAAGAAAGAGTCCATCCTTTAAATAGAAATGACTTCCCATCCAGCAGGATTCAAAATTGGGTCCAGATGTTGAAGGTGAATGATTTATCAAAAGGTCTACAGTGCAACTCAGCAAAATCCATATCTTTATCTAGCCTGGTGTCCTCATGTTTTGTCTGCAGACTAGTGTTTTCAATCTCTCTCCTCTTCCTGACCTATCTGCCTTGCATTTATAAGCCAAGATAGCATTTATACTGTCATTAATCTGATTGTGAATATTGCCAGGAAACTGTACTCAACTTTGCACCCTCAGTCATTCCTCAATCTTTCTTTTGGGGTTTATTTGGTATTTATGAAAACAATTTCTTTGATGAAAAAGACGTTGACTCTCTTTTAAATACCACTTTAAAGCCAAAGGCACTCCCTGAGAGTACCTTGAATTGCTTTTAAAAATCAATATTTCAAAGCCCTGTTATCATTTTATAACTAAAACCAGCAGTTTTCAGAGCATTAACTAGGTTATTTCATTCATATATCAATCATGAAGATCTTCTACTTATTCTGACTTTGCTAAAGTGATTTAAGAAATCCTAAATTCTGTAACTTCAAAGTAAGAATTCTTCCCATATCACTTTGATTAACATGTTTTTTTTTAGGACTTAAAAGCAAAACTTAAGAGAAAAGGGATCAGTTCAATAGATACACAGGACTTGAATGTGAACCAGTTTACCAGTTCACTTGTCAAAGAGAATTTGTGTCCGGTAAACATCTTTATGTATGTTTTGCCCTCCAGACCAGTTCTCATTTTCATCTAAAAACAAACCTGGATTACAGTAATTCTGACTTTATAACTAAACAAATTACATATGAAAGGCATTAAGGCTATCCCTTTCAAAAATATAGTTTTTTTTTCAGTATATTTTTTTTAAATTTATTTTTTACCTCTAAATGGTCTGCTCATGTCTTTATATATTTTCCCTATTTGTCTACATTGAACCCCGGAGATTGTTTTTTAATGCTGCAGTAGACAGAATGAACTACTGGATTTGTAAATAAAATGCATTTACTTAGTGACTGTACATTATTATGAAGAGTTACCAAAAATGATCTAAAATAAAATGCAGATTAAAAGAAGTGAGGTCTGCCAAGCAAAGATTATAAATTAGTATCTGTTGTTTTTAGGAGTTTTAGGCCTGCCCACTTCCGGTGGTAAATATAGGCATTTATACTGCCCTTTATACTGTGGAACAGGTTTTAAGGCGGCACAGTCGTGGCTTCCATTTGCCCCATAATGCCATTACACGAACACTGGCATTCTCATTATAAAACGGAACACAAACAGCATGGTCTCTTAACTCTGGCTCCCAACTATAATTACAGGGGGAGCACTGTATTTGTCTTGAATCTTGATTGCTCTGCTGTTTCCTGTCTGTTAACAAACAGCTAATAAACATTTTAATGTACATTATTTATTTTCTTTTAACTGTTAGTTAATAATATATAATATTATATATACAGAGAATTGTGGGAGTCTGGAACCAACTCCCCAGTAATGTTGTTGAAGCTGACACCTTGGGACCCATCAAGAAGCTGCTTGATGAGATTCTGGGATCAATAAGCTACTAACAACGAAACAAGCAAGATGGGCTAAATGACCTCCTCTCGTTTGTAAACTTATGTTCTTATAATAGAAAACCAAAACCCTATGGATGATCAATCAAACACCAGAGCCCTAGCGATACTCAATACCGAGTCGATCATATGCTTGAAATCGGTTCAAATTCTTACTGTAGTAATGTTTAGCCAATTAAATCAGGTTTTAATTAACCCTAACCCTGAAAATTAACAATGTTTTTTTAAACAGTTAGTAAACCAAAAAAAAAAAATATTATATGATATCTGTAATCTGTATTTATCTTTATCCTACGCATGTTCCAAAATGAAAAAATAATATTCCATAAACTGACAACTGGCTCCACTGAACTGTAGAAACAACATTTGTTAACATTTATGAAGTAACTTTTTTTTTTGTTGTACATTGGACCGTATTTACATTTTTCTCCTCTCACAGATCCACATTTCATTAGTTCCTGAAGGTACTGTAGTAAACTATATCATAGGTGTGTGTTATTTATTCTCTTACCAGTCATTATCTTCACATCTGGCACTGATCTTGTAGTCTGAGACCAGATGCTAGCAGTCAATTCCCCTGCCTTTTTACAGGCTTATCTTTACTGTGCAATCCAATTTGTCACCTGTTCAGAGTTATGTAGCGATACAGTTAAACAAACCATGATTTTCTGTGTCATGAAGCACATACACTTATGATGGATTCATCAACATGTACATATCACTGCATTTTGAAATCAACCAGTTGCCACTCTGGAAATTATTTATTAATCAACCACATGCCATATGATAAGTATTATCAATCTGTTGGAACAAAACGGCACTCAGTGTTCTACTCTTGTGAAGTTTGCTTTGGGAATTGTTGATGAGAACCTGTTTCTCCCAGAGCAGTTCCAACACTGGAACCTACATATGGAGAAGTCTTTAGGAGCACACATCTTCATGGTCTAATGTAAAATTGTAAGCTTATTTCAAGGCTCCTTCCAAGGGCTTATCTAAATATTATTCAGTTGATTAACATTGTTATAATTTTTAAATGCGTTTTTATTTTAATTTTATTTTATGTTATTTTAAATCTAGAAATTGAGTACTTTTGACCAGCTGAATTACGCACTGAACCAGAGAATTCTCGTAACAGACCATTTACATTTTCAAGAGAAACTGTTTTTACCATTTTTTTTTGTTTTATCCAATCAATAAAAACACTGCCCCAGAAGTTTTTTTTTTTTTTTTTTTTTTTTTTTTTTTTTTTTTTGTGTGTGTGTGTGTTAGCCTGATTTTAGTTTTCTTCAATTTCATTAACTTGTTGACTTGTTAGATCTTGGTGTCTCTTGTTTTTTTTTTTGTTTTTTTTTAGGTTTTCAATGGAAGTTTTTCTTTTTGTAACCCTAACCACTACTGTCCGAAAAGATCAAATGTGACGAGGAATGCCACTAACTTGAAAGGACCTCTCACGCCATTGTGTATGTTTATTGCGAGTTTAATATGTCGTGATAATTTATTACTCAAACTGTGCATTGTGCATTTCATTTAAAACTGATCATAGCTCTGTAGTGAATTTCATTCAAGAATGTCTGTTTCCCTCCAGAAAAGTAGTGACTCAGGCCTCACTCAACAGAAGAAATAAAGAGATCGCATGCGAGAAAGAGAAATATAATTAGAAATAGATTTGCAGCTCCTCAGGGTTTAGCCAGTTTCAATTTAATGTAAGTGGCAAAAAGTATGCCACCATGTATTGGGCTTATCATTTGTCAGTGTAATTAGTTCCTGTCATGCCAGGATAGTCACTGTGGTGAATTTTGCTAGTTCCATAAGTACTGGCTGTGACATTCATTAGTGTCAATCTTTCACATGTTATTTATTTTTTATTCCACAAGCGTGGGTACATCTAATGTGGGATAACATAAGCGGGATTTAAATAATTAAAAACAAAACTATATAAACATAATTCAGATCTGTGATTTAGCATTATGTAATCAAAGAAACTACAAAATGATTTCGAAATGTCACGTTTTTTTAAAAAAAAAAATATTGTCAGTTTTTCATTCAGTATTCAATATGTTAACTTTATTCAGCAGGTTTCATTTGACTTTATGAAGCACAATTAGTTTATCGAAAAAAACAAGTTTGGGAATTGTAGAATTACTGTCCATATGAAAATGAGTGGCTTATGAAAACAAACTGGATAATATCCTGGATGCCAGTTACCTTATTAGCTGCTTGGATTAGTTTGCTAGTGGTGTGTGCAATAGAATGGTTCCAAGCCACAAAACAGTTTAATTGTTACATTATTACAATAGAAGCTGGTCGGCTGATAGCATTGATAGCTGAGCTGGTGGGGATAGCAGCGACACAGGAAGATGGCTACAGAAATGATGGAGCCCAAATAAGAGTTCAGTTAGGCATCATTGCCAAAGCTTTTTCTTTTTCTCGTGATTTTATGCAGCACTAGTTTTTGTTGCTACTGAACACAAATGTTTTGACACATTTCTCTCATCAAGCAGAAAAAAGGTCACTACACTAATACTGCATTAATGCATTTTTTGTGGGCTGATTGATTTGGATCAGTGATCATCGTAGTTTGAAAGATAACACTCAAGGTCCTTTATCGGAGATTAAGGCTCTCCTATTGACCAATCTGGTTAAAGGAAATCTCCAGTCTTCTATTGACCGATCTGGTTAAAGGAAATCTCCAATCCATTTTGGATCTTGGACAGTTTACTGCCATTAAAGCAGTAAGATATGGTAGGGCATTATTAATTACATAGCAATTGAAATGGCTGGTATGGCAACAGATGAAGTGTTTTCTTATAGAAGGGAAGAATTGTTCTAAGAAGAGACCTTGTGCTGTTTAATCCGAGTGAAAACTTCCATACATACACTCCGGGTTCAGTCACTTTCTTATAAATTGACTAGAATGTCCTGTATATTATTTTCTGCTCATGAATACTTTGTAATTGCGGAGATGTCGGTTTGTATAAGTTATGGTTTATGCAGTGTGTGTGTCGGCTGTGATCTTGAAGCAAGGCCAATAAGCTCAATGTAATATTTGTTCCTTTTTTGTAGAGGATATTGCACCAGGACCAATTTGCTCTTCAAAGACAATACCTTACACACTCTAGCTGAGAGGAATGAAACTAATGAGGGGAGTGGGGTTCAATCGTATCTGGAAGTACAAAAAGCAAACAGCTGAGGTGTTCATAATCATTCCCTTTCATGGCCCGACTTCCATTTCTCTGATGTTTGATGTAGCTGCCATTGTGTTTTCAGCCCTACTTTTTATGTATCTTTCTTTAAAGTCTCTTCAGATATCTTCTGTAGCTTTCATTTTTACTGGTAGCTTTTATAATTGTATAATCTATATCTATCTATCTATCTATCTATCTATCTATCTATCTATCTATCTATCTATCTATCTATATATATATATATATATATATATATATATATATATATATATACCCAGGATATATATTATATATATTATATATATGTCTATTTATATATACTATTGTCTTTTTTTATCAAGTACAAATAACAGGGCGAATAATTAACAAGGAACATAAACAAAACACTTGCTGAAACATTTTGTTTCCTAAAAAATAAAAATTAAAAAAAGGCTTTTGGTTCATAGGAAAATTCTAAATATTGTGAGGAGAGAAACTGGTAATATTACAAAGAACACTAAAGCACATTCTGTGGTGTGCTAGGTGGAGTGGCATGTAAAGGCAGGGTGGGGAACAAATCCCAGCAGCAATCAGGAAGATTGGCCTGTAGCCTTCTTAATCAGCATACCAGCCAACAGCAATGGCAGCACACTGTAGGAATGGCTGCTGTAAAGGGGTCCTGGAATCATTAGGGTACAAAAATTAGCACCCAACCCAAGACCTTCTTCCAGCCCCAGGTGAGCCCCAATCTGGCTAACGACTTATTAACTGACACAGAAACACACATTCAAGACTTGCGTTACCTTATTGTAAAATTGGGTGTTTGGCCTTGACTGAAAAAGTTTATAATAAATTAAACAGGCCACAGTATAGTTAGTCAAAATCTAGTCTTGAGCTTTGGTGACAAGTATTACATAAAAACTGGGATTGTAAGCAATCCCAGCAAAAATAATGTTCAATAATTTATCATTTGCAAAATATATATTTAAATATTATAAATATACCCTGAGTTTTTATATAGCAGCTCCAAAATGGGTAGGTATGTGATAATACTGTGGCTTTTATTACCCATGTTAGAATGGCCTAATGACCTACACATCTTGTTTTGTACATAAAGAAAACCCGACAAACTGTTTGAGTATATTTCTTTATCCCACTTGACAACATCCTGTTGATCAGTAGGAGATAATGACTTTTTATAATGAGTTTCTCTTACTGCAAATGTAGTAAAAGTATATCCCAGCTTAATACTGACTCCCTTAGAGAAAAAAAAAATGAACAGAGGTCAGCGAGCATGTTTTAAAATAATTAATTTTATGAAAAGCTTTTAAATCCTTTAATAAATAATAATAATAATAATAATATAATAATAATAATAATAATAATAATATAATAATAATAATAATAATAATTGATGTTTCAAAATGTGTATATGAAATCATTTCTAATCCTTTTTGTTTGACATAATAGCATGTAAATGATTATCTCTTTACATATAACGTGACCTTTTTCAATTAAGGAAGAAGTACCAAAGGTCGAAAAATCGATAGATGACCAGAACCAATTAAAAAATGACTAATTGCAGATGCATTTTTAAGTGGATTGACTAAGTAGCTGTCAATACCAACATCTTCTGCCAAGGAAATTATACAGAACAGGAACCAGAGGGAATTTGTTCTTAAAGGGGCCCATGTCCAGTATTTTGTGGGATGTACAGCTTCAGAAGCACCCCTCATGTATAATAATCAGTCCGATTGGATAGGAGTGTAAATGCTTTCCAATCCTTTTTTTGTGGAGATGGGAATTCATTAAACACTGACAGGGGTCACAAGTTAATTTACTTTGCGGACGAGATCAGCAACATGAAGACCCTTAACTAAGATTGGGGCAAGCTGTGTTAATGTGCATGATTTAAGAAGAACAAGGTAGCAGTCAGTGTTTCTGTCCTCTCTATGTATACCCCTCTTCTAGACTGAGACCTAGTTAAGCACATTCCTACTATTCTTAAAGAAGGTTATATAACTCATCCTTTTTTTTTTTTTTTTTTTTTTTTAACTGTGTTGGATATGATATTTATAATATTCTTCGAACATATGATTTATGATTAGATTGATATCAAACTTATTTTTGGATATATACTGGCAATTTAAGATACAATTTCTTTTTTATATATCTTAATGGCCTGTTTCAATTAAATACAGTATGTGATTCCATTTTATTGGTACACTGGGTAGCAAATTAGAAGAAGAAGAATTGTGTAATAGCGCGGCGCTCCTAAATTATGGAAGAAGCTGGTTAAATAATTCACTACTAAAAAGAGGTCAGTGATGTAATTAATGCAGTTGCTGTAATAATTGACTACGTGCGATCGAAAAGTAGCTGTCACTCACATTCACAGACACACATTAGACATGGAGAACAGATTAAAATGTTTCCTGTGTATAACTAACATGTTGCTACAAGTGCATTTGGCATAACAAATAAAAATAATGACTTTTTATCAGTACAAATTATTGCGAAGAATTTTCACTCAGATGGCAGTATTGACTATGTTACTCCTGGCACAGAAACTTTATATGACATATAACTATAAAAGTCATCTAAATACCTGTTTCCCTCCTTCGTTAACACAGCAGACATTCACTAATCTGAACTGGTTAAGACTGGACCCTTTTCAAATGTTTACCATTATAAAGGTTATTTTTTGTCTAGTCTTTGTTTTATGTTTTTATATATTTCTTCAAAAATCAGTGAAACCCTTTGAATAAGGAAAGCTGTACATTTTAAACACTCATTACAGAACTGATAAACTGTACAGCTATGGCCAAAAGTTTTGAACCATCCTATGAATAACAAGTAAAGTCGAATAAAACCTGCTGAACAATATTATGTTTACGAATGGCATACCTCTTTGTACTTTTTTATATACTTAAACAGTCTCTAACTATCAAACTGGTCGGCTAAGTAACTTTACACAATACCTTTCTTTGAACACAAGCTCTCTTTTATAGTATGTGGCTGTTCCCAATTGACATCAATTATTTCGTTTGGGAACAGCCACATTTTCACATGTTTTTGCAGGGACAGGAATCAACCCCATCCCTGCCAACCACCACCAAAACACAAACACCCAGACTATATTTACACAAAGAGCTCTTGCTGTGTCACTATACCCATATATATATATATATATATATATATATATATATATATATATATATATATATATAGATATTAATATATATATATACCCCGACTTGCGTTACTTTAAAATAAAGAAGAAAGTAGTTGATCAACCAATAACGTACTATTTTAATAATTTAGTGCATTGCTTCAGCTTTCAGCTAAATATATTTCTTTGAGAAACATCGAGATATGAGTATTTTACTATGAAGCAGGTGTAGCAAATAGAGATTAAGGGTCATGTAGTTTCATAAAACCACTATTATTATAGCAACGCTGCATCAATTACTTTGTTTCATCCTCTAAAAGCTGTTCTCAATCTGATAAATAATTCTGTGTGGTTGACTGCCTCCACTCTCACTGTACAAGGGTTTATTGTTTACTGGTAGAGAGACTAATGAAGAGTTTTTTATGCAAAATAAACCAGCACACAACTCACGCCCTGTAGCCCCACTCTCCATGTGTTAGGCATCTCTTTAAGAAGCACACATTTCTATTTCACCCTTTTTTCCCCGTGTTCCAGTGCACAGAAGTCGCAGTTGATTTACAGTATGCTCTTTTGTTTTTATTTTTTGTAGCTCCACTCCAACGAAAGAGGTTGACGATATACTATATAACATGGTTAAAATAGGTAAGGAACAGAAATGGTACAGAGCTTTTAATCGTGAAAAAAAAGATGCATCTAAAAAAAAAAGAGATTCTTTGAACATTTTAAACATTAACACCGTTTCCACTGCAGCATTATCTTCACAATCTGCAAAAACAAAGGCAGCCTGCTTGGGGACTGTGTTGCTAGTGTTATTTGTTTGTGACACCTGAATTAAATTTAAGGTTTGTTTACTGTCTGATCCTGAAGAGTAATGTTCTTTAGTGAGCTCTTTTCTTTGAAAGATGAACTTTTTTGTTGGTCCCTAATACACCATCAATCAAACTAACGGTAACTGGTAAACTCAGATCACACAATTAACACCACTTTTTTGCACATAAATATGCAATGTACCTTTGGAGAACATCGGTAGGCAAGTAGGATCTCTAATAAAATTCCTGATATTTATTCACTGGATGCACATTCTTCTGTCTTTTCTGGTGATAAATGGTCTTACTGTGGCTCTTACATTTCCCATGAGTTTGCATCATTACATTACTGTTATTGAGCAGAAAAAAACACATTCATATACCACAGGCAGAAGTAAACAAAGTATGTGTTCAGTGAAAGTTCAGATATCATGCATGGCATAGCCTCTATAAAGGAAATACACCTGCTTTTAGCTGGGACAATGGATTTGTATTATACATATCAGAAAGAAAAGGATTTGACAGCCTGTGATATCATTAATTCTTGTGGCTTTATTGTAATGTTTGATTCCTCTTGCCATTTAAAGAAAAAATCTCCTGAGTTGAATATAGGCACCCAGGTCTGTTCTTTCAACACCACAGCCTAAATAATGATGTGACTTGAATCTGTTTGTTTTGCCTTGGAGCACAGAACTAAAGGAGAGAATGTTTGATGTGGCTCTGACCTCTGGCACATTTCTTTTTATTTTATGATTCTATCTTGGAATTATTAGCCAGGGACAGGCCTGGGCTATTACTAAATTCAATCTCTACATTATCTAAGTTGGTTAAAAAAAAAAAAAGAAAAACAATTGTTCTTCTTCTTTGACATTTATTGCCAGTTTTGTATATTATATAATGTTAGAATATTGGGTTTAGTAGTTTTTCATCTTGCAACCTAATGTTCCTCTATACCTTGTTTGCTTTCTGTGCATGTACTTCGGAATCTGTGTTCTGCTTTTTCCCTTTCTGTGATTTTGGAGGGAGTGTTATAAAGGGTTTATATTGGCTGTGGTTCTATTTTCACACAATGTGCTGTGAGAAAATTAATATTCTTTTAACATAACACAGTGGCCTTTTCCAATTTTACATTATGTGAGTCTGTCTGCATGTGTGATTTTGTCTTCCTAAATAATGCATATATATATATATATATATATATATATATATATATATATATATATATATATATATATCTATCTTGCAAGTTTGTATAATGAATCCAAATGGAACAATCTTATACACAGGGGTCATTCATATTTGTAAAAAAGCTGTCTGCATCTGTACCTGTATCTGATTAAGAGTACAGTGGTGATTTCTGATGAGTTTCTGAGCCATAGCATGCAGTATTGTGAAATTATGTGTCTTGTTTGGCATGGCTCAAATCTGGTCTCACTTTTTTTTATTTTATTTAACCTTTATTTAACCTGGCCAAGAAGGCAGCAATACAGAAACCATCACACACACAGAACTACATAGATTAACATGAACATATATTTAGCAATGCATTGTCCCAACCTAAATAATTTACAGCAAGGATTCTGAAATGAAGAAACAAATGAATGACATCAGTGCTTGAACAAACAACAGTTGCATGTGCTTCTTATTTTCTAGTTTACAGCAAATGTTTTCCTCCTTCCCCATATACAACCGCAGAGTCCAATGCAAAGCTTTGCATGCTCCTTTTAATAAAAGTCTAAAGAAAATGTGTATCCATTCCACTGTGTGCTGTGTTCTCTAAGATTGTAAAATTTGCAAACCTTGTCATATTCTGTGGCTCATGGAGAAAGCACCAGGGGAATATACAGCCAACATAAACAAATGCAGTGATGCAGAGAAAATGCTCTAGAGAAAATAGACATCAGCCGCCTCCCTGCTCCCAAAGTCAAGCAAAGAGCATTCCGCCTGGTGACATCCCCACATCCCAGCAGGCATCATCTGCATAGTTCTGATCAATCGTTGTTTTTAGCTCATTACTTTGAGTGAGTTACTGTCCCGGCATTTCCATTTTCATGAAATGATTCTTCTGACCCTTGGGCAGCAAGACAAAATCTAAGCTTCAAAGCAAATTACCATAGTGTTAAACAACATAATTTGTCTCTAACATTCATTATGTAGGAGCCTAGAAAAAGGGGGTAGTCCGAGTGAAAAATTATGTTTGAGGCTGTCATCAGGTTCCATACATCTATACTTCCCCGGCAGTAATTTAAACTTCAACCAATCAATACTTTATTGCTTTATAATCAGGAGTAAATCAAAAGCATGGTGTCATGTTTAGTTCTTAAAACAGCACTTACAAACCATTATCAAGTTTTACACTAACAGTAAAATTGGATGAGGCAAGGGAAGAAAAAAAACAATTGTGTTTGTGCTGTTTCAAAATGGCTAAACATGTTGGAAGAGGAACCGAAACAAAGACACAAACAAGAAAGTAGTTCCTTTATTTCTGACACACTGAAATAGGGAAGGCTGATAATCATCCCTTCATACTACAGATTTCACTTTCGTGGGCTGGAGGATGCTGTCGGAACTGTCACCCTTCAGTTCACTCTGTCAGATACGGCTGTCACTTCATATGACCCAGTCCATTCTGTTACAGCTTCACTCATTTTTTTTAAAAAAAAAACTTCACTTCCATTGTGCAAAATATAAAGCATTTATTAAAGTCTCTATTGAGCCAATCCTGATTAACGATCAATTAGTTTGATTGCTTTCAGAAATGGTGCATCTTTTTCCTGTTCAAAATGCTTTAACTCATGAGGTATTTAATTACAGTTTTTTTTTTTTTATTATGTTTGCTTCAGTTAACAGCCTTAAAGAGTTTCAGAAATATACCGAATATACAATATCTTAAATACATATTTCATTGTATAGGAGGAACGGTTAATGTGGTTTTAATACAATTATCCATAGATTGTGAAATTGTAGACTTGTATGAAATTGTAACATCTTCTTGTTTTTCTTCCCTATGTATTTTTTATTTTTTTTGTAACCCTTTACATGTGTCTAATTATTGTGCAGTTGTGCACAATATATGTAAGTACGCAATTGTATCAGAAAAAGGTTAGGGTTAGGTGGGTTAGGGTTAGGGCTATATCACACAAAAACATTTACACATTAAGTACATTGTAATTATGCATAATAACATTCAGGGGTGCAAATTTATGCTATGGTGCTAGATTCTAGCGGCCAGTTACCTCTTCTAGTGCCAGCAACATGCAATTCTGGCGCCAGCAGACATGTTTAATTTTTTAATAATGTTTTATTTTATTTTTTTATTCCTTAGCAACCATAGATGATGACAGTCTCTCATTGGGTAGAGACTATTTACATGAGCTGACCCGACCCATACTCATCCACAAAACACTAAAAACACATTGAAGAATGGGGGAGGAGGGCTTGATTAGCACCAACTTTTAAAACAGTTTAGCAGCAATTTTTAAAACGAATTGCACCCCTGACATTGTAATTATGTGTAAATGCACATGCATTTACTGAGTAACTACTATGTAAATACACAGTAATTAGAGACACAAGGTAAAGTGTTATAGGTTTCTTTTCTTGGTGAATTGTAAATAATAATCATGTTTCATGAAATATAATTCAGGTTTCTTGTGGTCATGTGACTTTTTGGTTTCCAGATGTTCAAACACTTTGACATATAAGTTAACATTCAGTTCACAACTGTATTCTGTGTTTCTCTAGGGCAGGTTTGATTGTGGGTATCAGAAAAGACAGATGACACAACTCCTGAAATTAACTTTCCAAGATGCTTGTTGCTAGCTTTGTAACATTTGCAGTTTTATTTTATTTTCAATAAAAAAAAAAAAAAAAAAAAAAACCTGTGCAAATTGAATAAATCTCTCCTATGGTCTCTAGCAATAGAAAATCGCAAAAGAGATTGAAGCAAATATCAATGGGATATGCATGTATTGTTATTCTCAAAGCAAACAGAAACATACCATATTGAACATTTGTGAGACAGCATTCTCTATACCAGTGGTGGAAGTGCTAGAATCTAGTTGCCCATTATATGTCACGATTGAAGTGGTTGTTTAGTTATGCTTATTCTGTGATAGACAAAATAATTTTAATAAAAGTTTCATTCAAACTGGTGTTACCTTAGTCTTAGAGCACAGTGTGTTATATAAATGAAAATGTAGGTAGTTCATACAAACATACTCGATAAAAATGTCAGAGCTGGAAATGCACAATAATGAGCGAGGATTATGATATCAGCAGGGAGGGTTTGTCACCACAGGCAGTCTGAAGGACTTGTGCCTTGTGGCTGTGTGATTACTATGTAGGAATGAGCTTATATTCAGGAATAACTTTACACTTTACGTAGGGGACTGTTGAATGATTTGCCTTCCTAAGCAATGCTTTTATAACTCAGACCATGGCAAGAAATTTGGATTGGGATCAGTATGCTGTGGAAAAAAAAAAAAAAAAAAAAAAAAAAAAACTTCTTCAGATAGCCATTTACTTTCACAAGTTCCAAGCTGCAATCGGCCCTTAGCATATAGCTACCCAAATGCACTCATCTTTATAGCTCATGATAATAAATGTTTTGCATTTATGGAAGGTTAAAAGGTCAAACTGCATATATGTATACATAGAACATATATGCACTATTTTGTGGAACTAAAGGAATCATTTATTTAAATCATTATATTATTCACATTCAAAACAGTCCTGATAATATCACTGTTGCATGAAAGGAAATGGCATTGAAGCTCTTGAATTCGACTGTTACCAGTGGAGTAAACTTTTATCTTTGTGTGAAATGCATTGGTTGTACCCAAGGCCATTTAATTATAATGTGAAGGAGATAAATGACTGTCTTTATATGATGAGTAATGATATAAATCGTGGATAACCAAATACAACACACACTATATTAGACATTCTATGAAATCAATATATTGTCAAAATACATTGATTCATTTTTCTATGTCTAAAGAGAAGCAACTATATATACAGACCAAAAACTACACTATATCTAATTTATGAGAAAATATATACACTTTTTTTCTGAATGCAATCAATATTTGACCATCTAAAATAATAACAGTAGTTAATTGGGATCTGTTTTTCCCATAAAATAAATGTATTAGTTGCAACACAGACTGAATCCCCTGGCTTATAAAGAAAAGCTAAAACAGCTCATTGAAGAGTTTTTGGTTAAAGCCACAATGCTGAATTGAACCCCAAATCTATATCTAATTCAAAAATAGTGCCTAACTTGGCTGTTCTCAGTAATGATGGCGGAAAGTGTCAATTAAAGCAGATCTTAATGTTTGCAACTGATCACTCTTCACAGTTACACACTAGACTTTTTTCAAGGACTCTTCTTCAACTCATACTTTATAAAAAAAGCATACCTACAGAACATTGAATGTATTTCTAATTGAAGAATAATCTCTTTTGTTGAATGGCAAGGTGTTCGTCCTTCAACCGTATGGTTTGAGGTTCGCGTCCAGCCCTTGTCTTTCCATTCAATTCAATGAGTGAGCTGTCATTTCATTACACAATTAGTTGTAAAAATGTTAAAACTACATGCATTTACAGCATAAGACTGTAGGTGCCTCCGATAGTCAATAAACACAAACATCTTCACTGACATTGACACCACACAGCTGGACAAAATCAAAATGACGTCCAGATTTCAAATGTTGGCTTATGGCTTCTGTCCTTACTCTTGTGTGTTAATAGTTCTACCCTAATGCCTCAATACTTATTCCAGTCAGCAGCAATACACTTGCAATCACTTAAAAACCACAATTCTGCAGCTGCCTGTATGTTGTTATATACCAATTGTAAAAGAAATAAGCGTTTTTTCCTTCCCTTGTTTCAGATACTGTGAGGCATCGCTGCATGCTTTTATCACCCACATAAATAAATATATGTTTTAAAAGACCAGATTTGAATACCTAAGGGATATAAAGCCAGATGGCCATTTGAAAGAAGTATGTATTTTGGGATTGTCTCAACTGCCTTCAGAACAGAAGTGGAAACATTGATTTTTCTGCAGATTAGCTCATTGTTTTCAGCTATTCCCCCATTTCATTTTTAACATTTGTTTTTTTTTATTTTTTAAAGAATGTTTAAATATTTCGGAATTGAGATACCACAAGTAGAAGAAGTACAATTTCAGTATGTGTATCAGTCTGTCTCTTCAACGGGTTTCACTGGAATAGTGGGAACATTATACTTGCTCTGAACACAACAGATTTCAGAAATTAAATTTAGTAATACAGCCATTCAAGGAAGTCTGAAACAAAGGGGGAAAAAAGCTTTGAAAATCATAGTACTGTAGCAAAAACAACATAAATATGATTCATAATTGTAGGTCTTCAAAGGTTGATAGGGTGGGGGCAGAGTCTTTCACAGCAAAATAATGTTCTATCTTGGGATTATTTCTGTGAACATGGGAGATTAAGAGACTAGAGCTCCAGGTGGCAGATTTCAACAGCTGTTTCATCGTAAAAGGTAATCATTTCTGTCCTGTTAGCATGCAGGTCATCTGTGATTAAAGCTTATTTATTCTGAATATCTTCCTGCGATCTGTCATGATTTTTGCATTCTGAGAAAAATGGGTGATGAGACACACAGGGTATTTTGGGATACTTGGTTGTTGAAGGTAAAATACAAACTGTCTACATGATTTGTTGATACATGGAGTCAGAACAGGCCAACACCCCTTCATACTGTACAACACCTGAGATCACCTGACCAACACTGACCATGTGCTAACCAAACCCAAGCAAGTTTAGCTACTGAGACCTGACAAGCTTTCAATGTCAGGTGCAAGCCATATTTATTGGACTGATTTCAAAGGGCTTTTAAAAGGGCTTTTGAAAGCCATGTGCTTTGTACTGATTTCCCCCAAAATGAATAAATGTTTTGTTTCCAAGCCTAGGTCACTTCTATTTACAACTTGATTGTCTGTAAGATATGGGTGAATACTATTTAATTCACATTTACAAGTTAGGGCAGGGATATTTTTTAATCTCTAGCTCCTTGTTTATTAAGCCCTGTTAACATGATTTATAATGTGTTCTCTTATTGATTAGGTTGCTTTTAACTACTGAATTTTACTGGCATCCATGAATGTCAAATAAAGAATTGCCAACTGTTACCACAGTGACCAGAACTTTAAAGGCCTGAGCATTGACACAGGGCTTCAAACTCCTACTTCCAGTAATGTAATCATGTTGCTACTTCTGTTTATAACCACTTGTGCAATTACAGTGTGATAACACCCTCTAGATTAACAGTGGTTGATGTTAAAATAGCTTTCTTCTCAAATACAATTGAGGTATAGTGCCAGAAGATGAGTGATTTTGACAAATACCCCAGATTAGTCTTTGGGCTGGATCGTTCCAACAATACATGCATGCAGCATTCAAACTCCTCTGATGACCTTTTTTTTTACAATGTAAGCTATTTTGGATAACTACCTCCTTCAGTGTGATTAAGTATCATGTGTTTGAAACACTGAGCTGCTTCCAGTCACTTCAGAAATCTTCTGGTTTACCTAGACCTTCAGGCAATTGGAGAATATCCTTAATTTACTTTAGCTGAGGATACCAACTTTGTGTTTACATTGAACAATAACACTACATGATGTCACAACATAACATATGACTTCCAACATAACATAACCTAACCCACAAAGACTCCTAGCCTAATTTATTATTAGAATTTCTGCTAAGTCTTGTTTTGAGACCACTAGTCCAAAGAAAGACTACTTTGGCTAGCAGACATGCAATATTTTGTCTTCTAAGGCAAAACACATAACTCTACCACACATTCCAATTTGACATGTATGATGTTTACCAACAAAACAACATACTGTTAAAAGATACATAATTATATTTAAAAAAAAAAAAAAAAACTTTAGGAAAGGCATATTTATTAATAATGCATAACCCAATCTGAAATATGGATTTGCCACTGGAAAAAAAAAAAAAAAAAAAAAAATAAAAGGCTTTTAGCCAACTCTAAAAAAATAATATTGATTACAGTACCCTGTGGTTGGTCAGTTCTTACTGCATGTTTATTTATTTATTTATTTGTTTGAATTAATGTAACATGACGAGCTTGTTCAGATGAAACAGCTTATTTCCAAGAGTCACTCAGCAAGATGTTTTACAATCTCATTTATATTGTATTTTTAAATGTCAGGTAGTTAATTGGATTAGAAGACATTTGATATAAAAGATATGCAGCAGTGTGAAAGCGCATGCAAAGCTTGTCATAGCTGATGGCATGTATAACGTATAAGGCCTGTCAGAAAACTGACCTACACATAGCAAAGACTGTTTACAGTAGGTGTTAGAATTCCAGTCATTGCTTTTCATTTCTGTTTCATGGTAAACACAAAAGGTTAGTTTGCATCTCAGTTTGTTTATGCACTGTTGTTTTAAGCTTTAGTTCAAAATACTGAGGTTAAAAATAAGTTACACATTTCGGTTAAAAGCCTCTGGTGGACTGTGGCAAAGTGGTTTGCAGTGCCCAGGTGTAGAGGTGATGCAGTGCTCAAGACAAGGACAAACAACAAAGCACTGTTGAAATGAAGATTTATTTAAAATCAAAAGTCTGATGACAACAGTAAATGATTGCTGTGTTAAATCCACGGGTTCAGTCCCAAAATAATCTCAGTGGTATTTTAAACACACTAATACACAAACGAGGTCACAAGTTCAAAGCGAGAGCTGTAGTACTTGTGTTGCAAATACAATTTATAGTGATCAAGGTGCAGTGCTGTCCGGGTTTGTGCTGGCCTGTAGCCACAGCTTCGGATCGTGTTAGCCATCTAACAAACAAGTAGATTTTAGCCAAAGAAAGCAAACAAAATGATATATTTTACGTTCTCCTTCCGGTTCAGCATTTAACCATACAAAGGAACAGATCACCTCTCTACATCCCCTTATATACCATCAATCACGCCCCCTTGATTAACGATTTCAACCGCTCCTCCAATCCGCGGCTGCCACATCGTTTCCCTTCTGGGTCGATGATTTAGTGTACCCTAGCTCCGCCCTCTTTCTAGATGGCCAACTTCCACCTAACCCTGGGAATGTATTTTCTGGCAATCCAGTCCAGGGCACTCTGTTCCCTATACAGGTCAGGAGGGAGATTTATCACCAAGAATCATTCTGTCTCTGTCACATGGACCCAGTAGGATAGTAGAAGGTAACTCAAGCTGTTATCACCTTGTGTCTGTAAGAGCAAGCCGAAAAGCAAAGCAAACAGATAACATGTATAGTCTCACATACTGTCCACACAGCACAGGGAGATCTGTACCGAGTTTGGAGCACTACTGTCATGCCGTTATTTAGGGTGTGTTACTGTGGTGTCACAAACCACACAATTCTGACATTTCCTTAGGAGTTTTTCTAAAGGAATTTATTTCTTTAATGCAGGGCACTGGCCGGTCTATGTTTGATTGTGTATTTCCTCACATTTAATTAAGTAGTTTTTGGTTGGGGTTTTAAAGCTATGGTTATTGAAAAAAAAGAAAGATATTACTGCTCCATTTACTTACATAAAATTGTAATATTATATGCATAGGAGAAACCATAAAATGTTGTTCATGTTCTTGGAAGATTTCTTTCATAACATCCTAGTGGTGTCATTGTGTTTAATTTGGTTATCCATCTCCTTTCTGCTTCTATCTGTCCAATTAATATTAGTTTGTAATCCTGTCATTTGTAGGGAGTTTATGCCATGTTCCCTAGGATAATTAAAGAAGTGCGTGCTTCTAAATTGTGCCTGATGGTGTGCTAGCCTGGTTTTGAAAGGATTTTTGGTTTCTCCTATTTATTTTATATTCCACTGGATTGCATATATACCATTTTTACTGTTGTGGTTAAATTCTTGTTCAATGTTACATGTTATGTTATATTATTACGGCTTATTGTGTGTTTTAGTTGTTTAAAGTGTTTTGGGGCTATTCTGTTTGTCATTTTATTGGAGCATTTACTGTGAACTAAGTAGTCTTTCAGGTTTTTGTTGTATTTGGGTTATTGATTGCAAGATCCACATGCCCTCCAAAAGAGACTTGATTATACAGAACTAGTGCAGTTTCATTTCCGACAAGTGACAATGCATGAGGACACAGTAGTTACTGGTAGTTTCTTGTTTGTAAGGCCCCTCGCAATTGTTACAATACTTATTGAAAAGTATGTTATAAAAAAATACATTTCACTTTCAAATAAAAGCTGTTCTGATGGTGACCTAGATAGACTACAACTATGGTGATCTTTATATAGGAAACCTAGAGGGGATAAGTGCCCTCAAAAACTCACTCATGTTTACCTG
The DNA here is from genome assembly GCF_017654505.1 of Polyodon spathula. Lineage (NCBI taxonomy): Eukaryota > Metazoa > Chordata > Actinopteri > Acipenseriformes > Polyodontidae > Polyodon > Polyodon spathula. The sequence goes on from NC_054554.1 coordinate 4,438,681, forward strand.
TGATCAACTCAAATGCAATATCCACTATGCAATAGCAAAATGCTTACCATACTCTAACAAAAGACTAAATATCTCTCTCCACGGTGAGACGCAGAAATCTTCTGTTTTTAACTTCTGGGTTTAACGGAACAGTTTAGCAACATCTGGAAAACTGTAATTTATGTAAATTGGCACTTATTTACTAACGTCCCTGATCTCAGTAGAATCTTCAGAGATAAGCCAATTAATCTTTCAAGAAAGGAAAGCACCTTTTGCACTACTTAGCTGTAATAAAACCCTGACCTCACCTATTGCCAGTCAATCAATACATGCTGAAGATGTACAGTATTGATTCAGCCTACAAAACCAGTTCAATTTTCTGTAACAGAGAAATGTATTTCAGTGTAGGGGTTTGTAAACCAAGGAAGACTTTTTTTAGTTTATAGATTACAAAATTGATTATCTTTTTCAATATACTTAGAATATAGAGGGACAGGGAGAAAAAATAATATTCTGTGCAGGTCTCCAGCACACAGTGATAGTTTTATTTGGGCGGGCGAGGAGTTTATTTTGTTATTTGTGTTGCATGATTGTTTTGTTTAATCCTTTATTTTTGTTTTATTTTGTGTTATTTGGGAATAAATATGTGCTCTGGCACATAAAACTACAACCAATCATGTCTGATCTTCCTGTTTACCTTCCACCACTGGCACCATCTTGTCACAATCACATTTCAAGCTGGCTTAAATTAAAGCCATAGAATGAACATGACCTAGTGTAGTACATTGCTATACAGCCTGTTCGTGTTTATTGCTCAATAAGGAATACATGCAGCGGGCTACAAAAACATTAGAACATTTTCTAATTAGGAACTGACATTCAACAGGGCAGACTTTTACTGTCCAATTCTACTGGAGTGCCTGAAAAGAAGTTGAGAGCTTTTAAGAGTGGACAAGGATGTATAAGCAGAGGTGGATCTTAATGCTGCTACCTATAAAGTGTGCATGAATCCAGCAGATGATTTATTAACTCAAAACAGTAGGAATACACAGGAAAGAGGACTTCTATAGCAGGATTATGATGGTTTTTATAGTTGTGTTTATAGAAGTAGTTGTAACAGGATCTTTTTTTTTTTTTTTTAAAGTAACAGACAAAAAAAAAAAAAAAAAAAAAAAAAAAAAAACACTACAGTAGAATCTTTGCAAGTCATTGCCAAAGGGTTTGTATAATAAACATTAATTTAAATCATGATCATGCTTAGACGGGATTTAACAGAAATTCAGTTTAGCTTTGAAAATAAGGGGACGTGAAGCTGGTTTGCCTGCAGCATGCTTACACTATTAGCATTGGAGGAATGCTTGCGGCAATGCACAGCCCAGCAGCCTGAGGTATCAGGCTCCCTGCCCATAATGGCTTTCCTGGGAAAATCAACTGGCTTATAGTCATCCAGTTCAATTTGTCACACCAGCCTGGCACTGAAAGTTGGTCAGATGTTGCTCTGTACTTCCAAGGATGAGTGGAAAGCAGAGACTAAAAATACAAATATATAAAAAAAAATAGATCACATTTATAACAGAAAAAAAATATCCTAAAAACCCTTTTACTGTTGTGTGTGAGTGCCTTCAGTGAAGGGTTATTTGAAAGAATGACAACAGTTAAGCTAGACGCTCTACTGATGTGACATGCCAAATCCCACAGGGCCCTTGTGAAAAGGAATTATATGGACATTCTGACACAAGTATACGTAAATTAAATTTGATATATTTCTTTAATAACAAGATTGCCAGATCAAATATTAGGGACACAGTAGAGATGCAAGGAACAGGCAGGGCTCTCCAGGTGATATCATTGTCATGAATATTGCTTTATTAAGATGTCTCTGCTTGTTAACAGAACCAGATTTCATATGCAAACAGGGTTTGCAGCCTGTCTGCCTGGGACTATGAGCAAAGGCACTCATTGGCAGAGAACTGAAAAACACGGAGCACTGGAAAAGACAACGGCAGGTCAATATTACATCTGATCAAAGTAAGCCCTTTTTATTCCAGATGACATTAACATTAATGCACTCTTGAACTCTGTTTGCTGGCACAAGTTTAAAAGGTTGGTGTCTTATGCGAAACAGGAATTTTGACATTATGTATGTTTATGCTGTTTTTACCGAGGCTTCCACAAATATATGAAGCCGACTGTGAACAGGTTTTCACTAGAATGGGGGCTAAGTGGTTTAGATCTGGTTTCGGCCACAAGCTTGGAGGGGAAGCAAGTGATCCTCAAAGTACTCCTCAACTTTTTGCAGAATACACAAATGTGCCAGGCTGTAAACGGCCTGTAACGGCCTTTAAATTGAAATAAATAATAATATGAAAAAATTATATATATATAAAAATTACCAGGCTTGCACGCCAGCCTCGGTTGTTTAGCAAATAATAAAGAAAAAAGCATTTTCAAATACAAAAACAAAATTTTGGAATCTAATAAGGCTTTGAAATGTGGAGGAAACAAATACTCTAAAATGATTTGGTTGTATCTTAACAGAAAAAAAGAGAAGAGCTTATTAAAATGAACAAGACGCTCATGCATGTCTAATAAGTGTGCTTCAGATATGAAAATAAGCTTTGCTATGCAATTGAAACCATCAAGCAGGCTCACACTCCCCTGCCTGTGGATTGATAAGAGGAATCGAGAGACCACACTTGAGTTGAGATTTTCTAAATTGAACTATGCAAAACTATAGTATTTCATTTTTTTAAAACCATATATGGTAATAGTCGACCTTGGAAACACACTGGTGACAAACGTTGTTTTTTTTTTGTGTCCACCATGATTCTAGCAACAAGAGAATGAGAGAATCATGGAGCAATCTGAGAACAACAGAGAAGGTTATTAAAATATCACTGATATAAAATATACCTTCCTAATTAATTGTTATTCTTCCATACCCAAGAGTTTGAGAGAAATACCTCTTCAAAACACCTGAATGTATAAACTTGAGTAACATTATGTATTAAGGACATGTAACGTTTGAAAAAAAACAAAAAAAAAAAAAAAACATGATAAAGTATATTTACTCCTAGCTGTCAGTTATACGATTTTTCAGACTGAATTAAGATCAACAGAATATTTTAACTGAACCAATAAAACTGAAGAACTATAATTTAGCCCTAGTTGACAGCAATAACAAATATACCACTGTTTCAGGTTTGCTAAGAAAGACATTGAAGACTAATGCATAGTGTTTCAGTCCTTTTCTCTTTAAAGGAAAAATCAAATGCTGTACATGAATGGATTGGAACAATCTGTGTGCCGTTTCCAAGGTAATATTAGTCACAGTAAGGATAAAATCATCATCATCATAATACACTGCTGAGGGAAAAGCTCAATGCCTTTCTGCAAGAAAACACTCAACCTGATGCAGGTGAAATATCACAATTACTGATTTCATGTGCATTCAGAGTTGGGGGTTTGTTGAGAACCTTTGGGAAGATTATAATAATAGTATATGATAGTTTATTCAACAATGTGCTGCCCCTATCAAATGTCTACGAGAACAGCCATGCTTTATGGGTTAGTTTAGAAGTAATGATGCCCGAACACGAATTATTTATTATATATATATTTATAAATATATATATTATATATATAGTATATATATATATATATATATATATATATATATAATAATGTAATGCCTGTGTACAGCGAAAATACTATCTCATGTGAATACAATAATACTCCAGATGTCCTTACTCTTACAATATGAATCCAGTCTTTTATGTATTACTCAAATTATGAGCAATAACTACATTCAAACAATAAGGAAAATTAATGTTATTGTGTAGACAATGGGAGACAAGTGCATTTCTGATTGTCTGAGGAGAGGTCATCTACTGCCATGGAATGCACAGATTTCTAGCTAAAAACAGAATGGTTGGCAGTAATACAGAAATGTAACTGAGCTTCTGTGCTGATCAATGTGTTAGTATATTTCTTACCTTCATTTAACTCCAGCATGCCATTTACAGCAGGTAACAGTCTCTGTCACCATTAAATACCCTTCCCTTATACATGCACAATAATACAAATATAGTAAAGTGTAATAAAGCATGGTAAAGAATAGCTAAGCATTGTAAACCATACTGATAAAGGGGCAAACCTGGGTATCACTATGGAACATGCATATTGTATCCACAGGAAAAGCATGGTAAAACTGCAAGAATACTGTGCAAAAGTACCATTCTAAACATTTATTGGGGTTGACTTCATCTCATGCCATTAACTGATATAACAGACATTATCTAGTGAATAAGTAGATAAGAATATGAAAAAATATATAAAAATGACATATTCACTAAACATCGTGAAGTGGTATATGACCAGGCTAGCATTTAGAAATATGAAAACAAAACATTGGAAACTAATGAGGCTTTGAAATATGGGGAAAACAAATGCTCTAAAGTGATTTGGTTGCATCGTAACAGAAAAAAAACAAAACCAAAAAAAAAAATAGAAGAGCTTATTAAAATGAACAAGACGCTCATGCATGTCTAATAAGTGTGCTTCAGATATAAAGATAAGCTTTGCTATGCAATTGAAACCACCAAGCAAGCTCAGACTCCCCTGCCTGTGGATTGATAAGAGGAATCGAGAGAACACACTTTAGTTGAGATTTTCTAAATTGAACTATGCAAAACTATAGTATATTTTTTAAATCATATATGGTAATCGTTGACCTTGGAAACACACTGGTGACAAATGTTGGTTTTTTTTTGTGTCCACCATGATTCCTAGCAGCAAGAGAATGAGAGAATCATGGAGCAATCTGAGAACAACAGAGAAGGTTATTAAAATATCACTGATATAAAATATACCTTCCTAATTAATTGCTATTCTTCCATACCCAAGAGTTTCAGAGACGTTATAGCAAGCGATAGCGAATAGCACTGCATTATAGGTATGGATACATTAAGTCCTTTAAACATGTTATTTAAATACATTGTGTAGTTTCTTCTCCAAATAAATTAAGATCAGCAATGTATGTAAATCTAGTTATCAATACACCTGAATGTATAACCTTGAGTAACATTATGTTTTAAGGACATGTAACGTTTGGAAAAAAGAAAGAAAAAAAAAAAACATAATAAAGTATATTCACTCCTAGCTGTCAGTTATACAATTTTTCAGACTGAATTAAGATCAACAGAATATTTCAAGAACTATAATTTAGCCCTAGTTGACAGCAATAACAAATATGCCACTGTTTCACGTTTGCTAAGAAAGACATTGAAGACGAATGCATAGTGTTTCAGTCCTTTTCTGTACATGAATGGATTGGAACAACCTGTGTGTTTTTTCCAAGGTAATATTAGTCACAATAAGGATACAATCATCATCATAATACAGTGCTGAGGGAAAAGCTCAAAGCCTTTTTGCAAGAAAACACTCAACATGATGCAGGCGAAATATCATAATTACGGATTTTATGTGCATTCAGAGTTGGGGGTTTGTTGAGAATAACTAGATAACTAGTGAGAAAAGCCTGCTGTTCTGGGATTAGTAAAAAAACAGCCACCCTCTGTTCCACCAGCAAAGAGCAGAGAAGTATAGAGCAGAGAATTTTGACAAGCCTAAAATTAATACAAAAAGTTGGAAGTGTGGTATACAGTTATTGGAAGCGAAGTGAGCTTGGTAATGTCATTTCATCTTTCAAATGTTATGGCACTTGCTTGAAAATACTGTTTGAGTACACCTTCATGCAATTGCGTGCATCTCTTCATATTGTTGTACATCAAATTCAATGCATTATTTAATTAGAAAAGTGATGCGCAAAGGTTGATTTGATCAAGCTGTACCCCACCACTTAGCATCCATCACTTATTGTCAGGGGTAATCCCAGAGTAACCATAGATGGTTGATGAAATTCAGAGTGATTCCCCAGCACTGTAAATAAAACAAGCTGTGGTTCATCCTGGCTATGCACTTTCTTTACAACCTACATTGGATTCAAAGCATACGGAAAAGTGAATTGAGTAGAAGGGGCAATTGTGTTGATCCATTTGGGTTTTTAGACTAAGTATGTACGGTATAGTGAAATCACATATAATATAATTGTATTTAATTAAATGCACATTTGTATTTGCTGATTCACTAGGGGTCAGAAAAGTAATGACCTTCAATTAAATGGGAACAGGAAACTTCAGCAGTTTCTGAAACAACCTTTTATTCTTTACCTATGCACCTGGTGCATGTATGAATAATTAATCTGCTGTTCAATTAATGTTTCATTGATGTGCTGATCTGAAATAATGGAAAGTTCTCATCTTTCAACACTGAAGCACTTTGTGTTGTTCCAAATGCAAGCTATCAGATACTGAGGAAATTAGCCAATGATGCAAGCTATCTCCGCAGCCCAACAGCACTAAAGTAGTGTGAGAACACAACTAATGTTACTCAGCAACCTGTCCATTACATCTCATCCAGAACCGCAGTACAAACACACAGTGCAATAAATCATCATTTGTATTAAATTATGAAGCAACACCTTATTGCGGTTCCATTTAATCATGACAAATTAAAATGTTAGGACAGGTGAATTTTAATAGGAAGCGTAATGCACTTACATTAATTACTGCATGTGTTCAGGGAATCTATTTCATTCTGCCATGAAAATTAGAACTGAGGCAGAGAGGCTTTTTGTAAAAGTTATTACGGTTGCATATTTCCTTGATACTCTTCTAGATGATGTTAGTTCCTCCTCGTCTCTTCATTTGTGCATCATGAATTGTAGGTCAATTCAGTTAGGCTGAGATGTTATGCTATATATATATATATATATATATATATATATATATATATATATATATATATATATATATATATATATATAAAAGTGCTAGGAATGAGAAAAGGCCACTGGCCCAGCATCAAGGCTGGTCTTTTGTTAGCACACCTTTCTCCCTTTTTGGGTGGGAACTACTGTAATTTAAAAGCACAGAATCTTGATTTTTAAATGTTCCCAGTGTTTTAGATCCTACTACTTCACCTGGTAGGCTACACCATGCATTTATAACTCTCTGTGTAAAAAAAATATACATATCTATTAGGAACATAGGTCATAAAGCTGTATTTCAGTCAATATGGGTATTCCTCTAGCACAAAGGGCAAAATACTTATGCGATCCCAATTGATCGTTAGCATTATTATTATTATTATTATTATTATTATTATTATTATTATTATTATTATTATTATTATTTAACCCCAATTTGGTCGCCAATTTAGAATTTTAGATTATGTTCCCTCACTGCAGCAATACTCCACACAGCTCAGAAGAACTAAAGGTTCAGCGGATGTCCTCCTATTCTACTACCAAGTGAATTTCCTCTTTACACACAGCAACTTAAAAACAGATGTCAGCGAACTACAGGTCTCTGGAGGAGAAAGGCCAGCCCTGCAGGTGTCTTCCTGAGCTCACTATGTGTCTGACCAGAAGGGTCTACTGTAGCTTGATGAAGGGGAAAGAATCCCTGCTGGGCTGCCTCCCTAACCCAGAGCCAGCTCAACGTTCCCTCCAGAATCACCAGTGAAGCCCATCAACCTGCTTGATGGCAGCAAAATTTGAAGAACAAAAATCTGTTTAAAGTGTCTGGCATTGACAAGGGCTTCTTGAGCGAAATGGAGCGGTTTACAAAATCTATTTGAACTTCAGTCAGAAAAAATAAAAGGCTTTTAAATGTTAAAATGACACCAAAGGTGCTCTCATAAAGGATAAATCAGTTAACAGCAGTCTGGTTTAAACAACAATAACGTAAAATAAAATCTCTCTGTCAGTGACAGGGTCTGTTTGGAGTGACTGCTCCAGTCAAAGAGACTTCTGTTAAGACTTACCTGTTGCCTTCCCTGTCTCTTCTGTCATATCTGTCAAAACAACTAGGCTAAGTTCTAATACTAATATTTGTAATTTAAAACATCCCAGTGAAAAGCTGCTAAAGATGTTTTATTAATGACCTAAAACAATTATACATTTTGCTCCACATTTCTGCACTCCACCCTCATTAGGAAACTTAATTTTTCAGTTATAATGAGGTGTGAAACAATGAATCTGATGTTAATAGGGCATAATGCAAGCCAAGGCATACGCCAGCCAGTGTTATAATAAAGAGCCTTATAATGGAGCCAGAACAGTCTTATGTAGACTTAACTAGACATTTACAAAATGAAAATGCCTGGTAATATATATGCTTCCCTACTGGACTTGTGATAACTGCCAAATAAAACCAGGTATGGTTTGGCTACAGTATTAGTCAACAGTGAACATATATTACATTCACTGAATCAATAAGATATATATAGCATAGGTGCATCTACTATTCACTATATATATATATATATATATATATATATATATATATATATATATATATATATCCATGCCACTGGATAAATAAAACAATATTCCAACCTAAATAAGTGCAGTCTTTACTCTGTATCACAGACACGTTTTTATTTTGAGGACAAAGCAAACCTTTTATTGCTAATTCAACAGGACACGCTATTCGTTTTCTCAGATTCTTAGTCTGCACTGCAATAGGTCAAAGAAAACAATTTTGATCTTGATGTGAGCTCTGGACACATCTGCATGAATGCATTTCTGATTGGAGGAACAACGGTTATGCCTGGATCCACGAAGCCAGGCAAAGTAATGGATTAGCCACCAGAGCTTCAGTTAATGGTTTGAGCTCCCAGTGGCATGTTGATGTCCAACAACTCCAAGTTCCCTGTCAAAAGAAGCCAGGCAGCCACATCGCCCATTGCACTTAATATATAGAGCTTGTAAAATCTTGGAAGCAGGAATTGACAGTAGCATCCGATTTTACCAGGACAGCGTATCAGTTATTTTCAGCTCTCTTCGAATTGGAGAAAGAGGGCAGAATAATTTAACACAGCTGGAGGAGAGGCATGGAGCATAATATAACATTAATACATATTCTATAGTGGCAAAATTAATAGAAACAGGCTCGTTTCTATTTAGGTTAATAAATGCTAAACAGCTCTGTTCTTTATTATTTCAGTGTGCTCAGTGTCGTAAGAATGTACTGCATTTTGTAATCGATCACTAAAGTGTACATAAAACCTGAAACCAGTTCGCTAATGGGAATTCTAACAGCACAGAACATGCTAGCTGTAAAACAAATACTATGCCTATGGTATACAGTGTTTTCTTTTTTTTTTTTTTTAACTAGTCAATAAATTGACTCATTTGACCTTAATATGAACTATCCTGGTTTTATAGTAATGGAATTTCTGATCCCCTTAAAATCCAACATATGCTTACACTTTTTTTTTTTAATGGAACCACTGGAAAAAAAAATAAATAAAAAAATGACCCTTTGGCCTACAGCACAGTGCGACTTATCTTTCAACTTTAAAGGTCAGTCTGTCTGGATCTGACCATTGCAGTAATGTTTTGCATCCGTTATTCGTAACAGTCAGATTCAAAGATTATTGTAATAATAGACACTAACCTGGGCTACTGTACCACAGCTCTGTAAAGATAAAGCCTCATTGAGAAGATTCAATTTGTAACCCTCACCCCCCATCTCCCTCTTAAAACAAAAATAAAATAAAAATTGCTATATTGAACTATCATAATTTATACTTTAAGTCGCAGCATTTCAGTACTGTAAAGCAACTTACTTGCATGAAAACCTTCTAATCTTATCTATTTCCCGAGATGTAGAAAGCGAGGTGGAAATCAGTTGTGTGACGATACATAACCCAAGTGATATTATCACATGCTTGACACTATTGACTTTCATTATTTTCTCTTGGTAATAATTGGAGGGTGACTTTTTTAGGAGTGATAGTAAGTGGGTTTGATGGTATGTTGCATAATTTAAGGTTGACACTATCAATCCAATCAAAAACAGTGGAACAAGAGTTACTTACTACTGCATCACTGTAAAGGAAGACAATCCCAAAATAATGCACACATAGCACACATTCCCTGGATTCTATTGGTTGTTTATTGGGTTTGATTGATGATGTAGACATTTTTAGTATATATAATTGAATGTCCATGTGTGATGCTGCATGGTCCCTTTGGGAAGGAGATGCAAACCTCATTGGGGTCTTTTTCTACAAAAAAAAATAAAATAAAGAAAGAATGGAATGGAATTACCATATAGATGTTAATTTCAGATGACAGTGACAGTAAATGCTGGGGCATTTAGTGTGATAGCAGTTACTTTCATTGCAGAGTTGCGTTGCAGAAATTAAATATTCATGTAGAATTTACAAAATGTAAGACCTATGAAAAATTTTTGCTATAAATGTTAATGCATAGCCTTGGGTGAACTTCTACTGTTTGTGAAATGATCTATAATGTACAGTTAAGAAACACTTTTATACAGATACAGTCGATGAAAAATAGCTGTTGATAAAACATTGTCTGCATGTCTGCCCCCCAGGCGCCTTGAAAGTTGAGATTCAGCGGTTTATCTGAACACAATAAATAAATCCAAATGTGACCAAAATATAACCGAAATGTCCTTTTCTCTACTGGAACTAGATGATAACTTAACTGTTAAAGCTAAGCAATCACATGATCTCACAGCTCTCATGTTCTTTACAGAGTGATCACTTCCATATTCCATCAATACCTAGAAGGTATGTTATCTTTACTAGAAGCTATTTTAAGTAGAAATACAAACCCGAAGTTTCCATATTACTTTATTAAATTGTGTTGAAAAATGTATTACTGGTAGTTTAATATAATAACATGACGGATGAAGAATCTGATCAATCCATCCAACAAACGGTAATAAGGTCTGTGGGGACCGGTGTAATTAGAAGACAGTGTAGCTTTTTGCTGGCAAGAAGGGCAGATCTTATTTGCTGCTCTGCAAACACAGTGGTCAACATGCCATTTGCATTATAGTTGAACCACAAAGATTTACCTGTTTTGGTGGAGTGGTAATGGTGTTCTTTTAAGCCACAGATCTCACGTGTTGAAGGAAATGTTGTTAGCTTGAGGCTCTCTTCTTCGTTATTGTTTCCATGCCAGAGGAACCAGATATATTGTATTGCAAAGAAAAAAAAATTATTACTACTATGCTTTTAAAGAGCAATATTTAATTACCAGCAGAATGATATGCTATTGAAATTCTGAAGTGCTGAAGTTGTTATACAGTCTTTTTTATAATGATGAAATGTGTGTTTTCTGGAACCTACATTTTAACTTCCTGTAGTATGTTGAGTTAATTCCTAGCCACGTGATGTCCATATCTTGACACACACGTACAGAGGAGTGTATACCACAACCGTACATGGATTGCAGAGCATGTTCACACTCTGGTCAGGGTAGTATACCTACTGTCCGTTCAATTAATATGCGCGCCACACTTGGTGTAAAGGATTGCGGTCACACGAGTTCATAAAAACCGTACCGTATTTAACTAGAATGTAACCGAAAACACCCCGTGGACCGCATTAACGTATCCAAGCAAAAATAGAATTTGTGACCTTGAAGAAAATATATATTTACTCTATTTCCAAAATCACCTACAAATCAGAAAAAAACGAGTGCCGACTATTCCGGCTCAGAGTAATTTAATTAACAAACACCGCGAAAATAAGAAATTATTAAGGGGTTGGGGGGTGGGGTGGGGGGTGGGGGGGAGGGGGGGGGTGAGGGCGTTTATCATCCTCCAACCCTGTGCCTCCCCACCAGGTCTTCACATACTTCTCCTCCCCGCACCCCACCCTCCAAAGCCCCTGTAGTGCCCACCACCCACCCCCCGCCTTCCCCTACCCCACCCTGGTCCCCCTCCGGCCGCCACTCATCTCCAACACCACGCACCCCCCCCCACACCCGGCCCCAACCGCAACCGCACTTCTATCATCTACCTCTCTTTCTGGTAGCCGTCCTTCTCCCACTATTCTGTCACCACCTGCGCTACCGTCCCAAACCAATTATCGACCAGCAACACCCCCGACCCCTCCTTTCGCGTTTCCACTTTTGCTTTCCGCAGCGCGACCCCCCCGCCACCCGTGTAGTCTGTGCCGATGACATTCCGAGAACACCCCATTTCATAGAGCGATACTGTGACTACCCGTCCATTATCTTCCCTAATTGGTGTAGGCGCTATGGGAGGTTCTTGGCTCACTTTGATAAGGCCAAGTCTCAGGCAGTAATTGTTAGTGCCTTGTTTATTCTTTAAATAATTTATATAAAACATGCAATGCAAATATTTTTAAATAGCATGTTTACACAGTTAACCATGAGTAAACTAAAATAAGAGGATAGATAGTGTCTCACTTTGTTTCAATTTGGCAAATTTGTCAACACTACTTTGTTTTAAAGATCACTCATCTCCAGTACAATTATTTCAGAGAAAGTGGATTTGTAACTAAATCTACTACGGTGTTTCCCTTGTCGGTTAAATAAAAAAATATATGGAGAAAAAATATAATTCTAGATACTGAAATATTTTTTTCCGTGCCCGTATGCGCACCCTCATTCGTCCACTTTACATAGCCGAAACCAAACAACGACACATTCACCGCTCATGCACCTCCCCGAACCAAACGAACACTATACTGTAACTAACCAATCATAACGTCTATAAAACTGACGTATAACAATGCTTGTGAATGACAGTCAGGGAATTGACTTTGTCTGCGTGTAGAATCACAGGGTGGATCGATTGAAACTAACAACGACTAACTATATGGCGTCTCTTTACGTCTATAAGTTAACAAACAGCTACGTCTCCCGGGAAGTCCTTTGTTTTTTGTTATTTTTAGTTTAACTAATGATGTTCGCTGTCGTATCATTCTGTGAAGATCGCGTGACAGTTATCTGAGCAGACACTCCGAAGGCACACTCCGTGCACAAATTTCGAATCGGAATAAACATGTTTGCGACTTCCTGGGACGATCATGTCTTTTAATGTAAGAACGACCATAACAGGCACGATGGCCTTGCTTCGTGGGCATAGCCTGTTCGAAGCACCGTGGTGACCCTACACCCCCGCCCACTCCCCCAGCGGGTATGGATATACTCAGACTAGATGTTTAAATGTCTTCTGAACTGAGAAGGGAGCCCACTTAAGATATCTTACTGTGCAGCTATAGTGTTTTTCACAGATGGTGACATTCACATCCACAAATTGACTTCACAAATCCAGTGGCCATTAGCAAAATGGTTGATTTCTGCTAAGCTTAGAATCTTGGCACTGACAATGTAAAGCTGTAACACAATGCCACTTTTTCAGGAGCAGTGGCTTGAAACCTGATTCCGGGAGACCTAGTTTGAGGCAGCTTTGCTCTATCAAATCCTGAGTCTCTCTTGTTGTGCCATGCCGTGGCCTGAAACCTAGTCTCCTGAAACCAAGCTTCGAGACACAAAGTGGCTAATGTTTTCCCTTAGCTTAACAAAACATACCTAGTTCCCACATACAAAAGATTGTACGGTTACGTTTCCAAATACGAAAGATTGTCTGGTTGCGTTTCCACAGACCTGTACCTATATGAATTATAACCATTTATTTGGGACCAGAACCACTTGAGGCTGTATTTGGGTATGGATTCTTCAAATGTTAAATGCTTTTTGGCAATTAAACGGAATCTATGCATCACTTCAATTTATCCTGAGATGATTATTTACTCATGTGTCTACATACAAAGATTTAAAAAAATTAAAAAATCCCTTGCATATATCTCATAGCAGCATAAACATTCTTCAGGGAAATCGTTTACCAATTGTTACTATCTTTCTTTGTTTAAATAGTGAATTGATATGCTTTAGAGCAGCAAAATTAGGTTATTTAAGGTGTGCTGTTGACGCTAATCATCCAAAGTTTATGAGGCTGTAACTTATCCCAGCAGAACCCCAGCATTATTAGAAATGGATTTGGTAAAACATATTGTACAGTGGTCCTAATAGAGAGGTACAGTGGTCCTAATAGAGAGGTACAGTGGTCCTAATAAAGAGGTACAGTGGTCCTAATAGAGAGGTGCATTAGATAATGTATTGGTAAATCCAATTAATTAGTCCTATTGTATCATCCCTAGTGCTCCCATTGCAGAGTTTAAGCAGCTGTAAATATATGTAACCCACTAACTATGTACTAACTACATACACCAGTCCATACCCAGTCCAAATACTGGCAGTACTAGGTGATGCTAGAACAGTCAACCAATTAATAGGTAGCTTAGAGCATCTGGAACTGTCTCAGTCCTTGGTTTCTGGAATTCAGTTTCTTCTGTGGGTGTTCAGAGGGGATTTTAACTCAAGTGTCTTTAACAGCCCAAATCAATACAATACCACTGTGCTGTCACTGGTTTCATGTAGTGGGCAAATGAAAATCATCAGTCTCAAGCTACAAAGGGTTTAGATCTGACACGCTGTACTGTTTGTGTTGTAGATATCTATCTATCTATCTACCGCAAGATAGCTGCGGTTTCTTTCACGTTTACAATATCCAGCGTCTCTTTTTTCATCTGATTTGAAAGGCACTCATATGACCTCTCGTACTTTCTGCGAATCTTAAAACGATAACGCCGGTTATGAGGAAGCGCAGTCTGTTTACTGCAACCACTTTTTTTCTGTATAATACAGGAAAATGAGGGTCTATTGAGGGCAGGAAAATAAATCGATGATGAATCCTGCTTAGAGAGGAAGGCTTCTTATTGTTCACACATACAATGTGGCATTAAAGAGTTCTAAAAACCTTCAAGCACAAGACTGTCAGTGGGAAATGCAAACAGAAAGTGTATGCTAAATAGTATCCAGCTGATAGAAATGATAAAGGATTTAAGAGATGCCTCTTTAATACACGATAAAAGACCAGGTCGAAGAAATGGGAATTCTTTTTTCTAATAATAAATTCTCCTTTGACACAAAATCCTTTGAGAATAATGCTCCTTGTTAAAATTCGTCTCAGTTTCATAGCCAAACATTATGAGGTAGCCGGCCCCCCCCCCCCCCCCCCCCCCCCCCCCCCCCCCCCCCCCCCCCCCCCCCCCCCCCCCATTTAAGAAAACCTTAAATCATATGATTTACTTAAAACCTTGACACAGGCACTGGTTAGAAGCTAGGTATTTAAGTATACTATCATGAATATTTCCCTCTGTGTTATGTGGTATATTATATATATATACAACAAAAGGTATATTCATATATATATATATGTGTGTGTATATATAAATATATAGTGAATTCCACTAATATCTATATATGTTAAGGTGATATTCGGTACACATATTTTTAGTGATGTAAAATATATCATATATTATACACAAATTATTTTTTTAGCCATGATGTATAATAATCATGCATTTTATATATATTCCTGAAAAAAAAATCTTTGTTAATCTTTGAAATTTTTAGTGTACATTTTTTAAAAAACCTTTTCTTTCATATATATATATATATATATATATATATATATATATATATATATATATATATATATATATATATATATATATATATATATATATATATATATGAAAGAAAAGGTTTTTTAAAAAATGTACACTAAAAATTTCAAAGATTAACAAAGATTTTTTTTTCAGGAATATATATAAAATGCATGATTATTATACATCATGGCTAAAAAAATAATTTGTGTATAATATCACCTTTAAGTGGATTCTTAGGGTAACAGTTTCAACCCCTGCTGACTGAATTTTTAGGACAACAGAATTTTTTTATTTTGCATAAAAAGAGTCTTTGTGAAACAGACATACTGTATATTTCCTAGATTTGCTGTTTTTTTTTTTTTATCTTGTGAAGAAGATGACTTCAAGACAATTCGAAACAATGCAGTAGCGTTGAGGCCCAGTTCAAAACTGACAAACCAGTACTTTGACAAACATGTGGCTTGTGAATGTTCACCATAGAGCTCTACTAGCAGTCTGCAGTAGACAGAAAGAAAATAACTTCTTGTGTACATTTACTATCAACAGAAAGTCTTATCGACTTCAAATGCAATACACTTGATCACAATGTTAGGACCTGGTTACTCGGTAACTGACAGGACATGATTTTGCTATTACTACTCAATGATGCTGTCATAGACAGAAAATCCCATTTTGAACCTAGCAGAGAGTTACAGCATAATTTGGTTTCATCTATTCTCATTGCAGGATAATTCTCCTTCAATAGCATTTACTATTTGCCTTCTCATAAGGCCATTGTTGATCGATAGATAGGGTTTGCAGCATGCAGGGCCCTTTATTGATGGGTCATTGATCAATGTTAAGTTATGAGGCCCTTCAGGTAAAAAGCTTCAAACTCCAGATAATGGAGCGGCTGCAAAAGTGTCCAAGTGTAACAATATACAGCATTGCAATCACAGGATAATAGAATCAATGCCCTCGTATTTATACTGAAAAGAGTCTAGATTTTTCTGAAGTTTTTTTTCCTAAGTTCTGAATTATCAGCAGCCAGTTTGTCTTTGGTGCTGTGACATTCCTAATTACGTGACACTGTTAAAATGAAACATTGCAATAAGAGATGCTGATAAGGTTAAAATAGACTCATTTTAATTTACCAAGGTACAAATACACTGTGTGCTTGGGGCTGTAATTAAACACAATTAAGCTAAAGCAATAAAGAAATATAAATGCACAGTGTGAAAGCTACCTTCCCACACAACCTCACAGAACAAGGGCTCTTTTCCATACAAACAATTAGTCACTTGTTAGCTAAGTGATTGTACCAAACTTGTGATTTGTAATGGAGTTGAACTATTTTTAAGAAGTAGAACTTTCCCTGAACTAAATCTTTTTCAACCCAATTTGAAATGCCTGATTTGAATGTCATCTAACCTCTGCAATGCATTTGAAGTTAAAAAGGACTCAAGTTAAATATGCAACCTGCATTCCCACTGTCAATTGACTCTTTTCAACTATCCAGGCTGTGTTTGGGAAGTCACTGCCTGGACTCACTGGGAGCCTGACCAGTGTTGTTGAAGCCCATTTACCTCACGCAGGAGCACAAAGGCCAGTACAGCACTTCCTGTGGGCATATATATATATATATATATGGCCAAGACAAACCAAGGAATTATATTTTAAGGATTGCAAAGTTATCTTGAGAAGAGGAGGTCTTTATGTACAGGCACAACAAGAGAAATATCTTGGTGTTGTATTAGATTCATCGCTGTCAGCAACCACACAGTCTGGGGAAACAATGAAAAAAGGCAAAGAGAATGCTTGGGTATGCATGTAGACAAAAGTGTAGAGTATAAATCCAAGGGGTGGGGGGCATGACATGATTGAAGCCTTTCAAATTTTAAAAGGAGTTGACATAGACAACCCAAACCATTAGTTTAAGTGCAGTACAAAAACCAGGACCAGAGGACACAGTGGAAATGAAGTGGAGATAGACTTATGACAGAGGGAAGGAGACACTTCTTCACACAGAAAGAGAGGTGAGTGTATTGAATGGATTTCCTAATCATGTTGTTGAGGTAGAAACACTAGGATCCCTTAAGCCCCAACTTGACAAAATTCTGAGATCAATCAGCTACAGTACTAGGAACAGGATGAGCTCAGACTGGCAGAATAGCTTCCTCTCATTTGTAAGTGAACTTATGTTCTTATGTTCTAACTTTTTAAACAGCCACACAGAGAGCTTAAGGTTTCTTGGATTGATTGAAATACATGTACCTTCAAAATGCACTCACTTTGATATGTGAGTGTATTGGAGAAATCCAGTTAAGAGAGATGTGTTATTATATCCCTGGGTACCCTATGAAAGCACTGCAAGGTTGTCAGGGTTACCAATGGTTATATATATATATCATATATATCATATATAATATATATATATATATATATATATATATATATATATATAGACACACACACACTGTAACTAATTTTCTAACAAAAAATAAAGATCAATTCCTACAGACATGTCACATCATTGGATTTCCAATGACAAATGAGCCTGCTTAGTAGGCTAGGAAATTCAAATTTCTACTGGAGAAGATTCAGTAAACTAGGATTAGCCGATAATAACAACAGATTCTGTAGCTGCACATAAATAGACCTTTTAAGACTGCCGTATTTAACATTTTCATTCCTCAGCAATTCTTTCTGTGTTCCTGCTAATGTCACAATCCAATAACAGAAAGAGCTAGACTTGCCTCTCCTCTCCTCACGTGAGTTAACATGCACATAACCTTCATATTCGAACAACATCTTCTGTGATTCCTTGTGTTCCCTAATACATAAACTGTGCAGTATTTTAAATGGCATTTAAGGACAGAAAATGATTAGTTCAGCTCCACCTGGACAGACCCTTTGGGACACAAGCAAAAAAATCAGCAGGTTGTTTCTACAATTCAAATGGTTCTGTTTTGAAAATAGCCACAAAAAAAGGTGCTGCTTTCAAGACAGCAAACTAATAACAGAAGAAAGCATTTGTCTAGTGGCACCCCTAGTGATTACCTGTAGCAGGTGTGAATTTTGGTAGTTATAAGGAACTGATGAAGGTATAATCTGACACATAAGTCTAGTTTTTTTTTTTGGTATTTTGTTAAGTAATGGATGAATGTAAACACTGTTTTTAGAAAAGAAATTGGAATATCGTTATTGGATTAACTGTATTTACAAAAGAGAAGCAACATTTTCAGAAAACTAACAATCTGATTTAGTTTTGTCAAAACCAAAAGGAAGTGAGTCTATTACATCTCACAGCATAAACCTATACATTTTGTTTTAGAGCACATCATGTTTCTGTAATAATCGCTTTAGAAAACTGATAGATTTTACCCTCAGTAATGTTCATACACTTGTGCCATAGTCACATCACCAAATAATGCTTGATCAACACTTGTTAACGATTCTAGATCACACTCGTCAATCAAAAGAAATAATTGGTTTAGCTTTAACAGAAACAATCCAACAAGTTTACCGTCATGTTCCTTCTAATGCTTGTGCTCGATGCTTTCCAGAATGGATTTTTTCAGAAGGTATTATTATATACTATATATGCTATCTCCAGTTTCAGTGCAAAAGTTTATGAAATCATCAATACTTCATTAAAGCTCAGGCTGCTTAGTGATTGATTGAAGATGCCACCTGACTTATAAATTATAATAGGTAATGGAAGCTGTGTGTTGAATGTCTACAAGTTTTATCTTGAAGCTTAAGTGACTTTAGTTTTACAAAAGCTGCATATGTAGGGCCATAAAATAAATGAATCTAAAGCATATAACATCACAGAGCCCTTCATGTTTTAAGAGTGACCTCAAAGTTAAAAGAGAGCACTCTTGTGTAGAAAAAAAGCACCATGTGTAGAGAATTCTGAGCAGGGTTTATGTGAGGTATCCCAGCACATTTATATGTACACTAAAACTGCTCGTCCTTTATGTCTTGTAGTTTATATCTCCATGATGTGTCGCTTGGCAATACGGGTCTGGGGTTCAGTATGGTTATATACAGTTGATGGAAGTAGTTCTTTGGGTGTAAAAATAGGATTGTCAAATTCTGCTTTGAAAATCATGCAATAGATGGTATCATTATCAAACAAATGTAGAAATATATGAAACGGAATCAGCATTTCATTCTTAATGTATGTAAGCAATCTATCAAACCGGATCAGGGGTCTCTCATTTTCCAGTCTATTTCCAGTCGACCCTATTCTAAGGATCCTTCTCCTTCCATTGTCCTATATGAATGAATGGATGCTTAGACATTTAAATAATAAAGAGATCAAGATAGAGGTCTGGAATTGACTGGAAATACCATCAGCTGGATACCCCTGCACTAGACCACATCCTACATAACTTTCTCCCTTTTGAACTATTCCTACAAAACCTTCTTATTTTCTTTAGTTTTGGTTGGCTGACCTGACTTCACGCAGTTCCATCATTTGTGGTTGCTGATATTTTGATGCAGTAAATACTGTAGACCCTTATCTCTATGAAGACAGTTTCTGCATTATTTGTAAATATCATTTCTACAAATATCTTGTAATTTGTGTTTAACTTTATTAAAATGCAAATCATTGTTGTTTGTATCCTCCCACAGTAACATGCTTAGTAGCATGTTAATTAAGTACTTCATTCACTTTGGGGAATTGCACACTCGGAAGTATGGACAACATGACTCCAATGAAGTTGGCCTTGCTGATTGCTTGAATTTGAAGAGACTTTGAAAACCTTGTATGGAAGAAACATACCTTTCACTAATCTTTTATGGCAAGCTAACACAAAGAACACAATATTGCGTTTAAACAAAAGAATGAAACCTGTGCTACCACCAATTTTAGGAATAGCGTGCAGGTGTTTGGTGCAGATTACAGTTTTTAGAAACAAAAGAAAAACACTTTCAAAAACAAAAGTTTGCCATTACCAGGCAATGCAGTATATTCCTAGTGAGGAGTCCTGAAGCAAGGACCCTGTCTCCAGCCTTGTTCCTGTACAGTAAGAGGTTGGTACAACCCCAGTTGTTTGTATCTTACTACTCTGTTGTTATTTCTATATTTTCTTATTTACCTCTGGAAAATTCTACCAATCACTTCAACAAAACCTACTGGTCCAGGCAAGAACCTTAGAACAAAACTGTTCTTATTTTGTTTACCCTTTCAAAAGCTAATCGTGCCTGCCAAACTGTGTTCCATCAGCTGATTAGGAAATAATCTGAATCAATCAGTAACGCATATCATCATACTGCTGCAAATAATATCAGGGACATTCATTGGGCTCAAAGAGTGATATAGTGAAAGGGGAAAGCTAAAACAACCATTGAAGAACGTAATCAAGTTGGAATGTCAACAATGTATGTTTTTGAGGGAATAGGGAATACAGCAGATGAACCATGATGTAGAAAATGATGTACCAAATGTAGAAATCAAAGGATTGTTATTCTGAATGAAGTTGAAAATGCATGGGAAGTACTATTTTTGTACCAACTAAAGTGTACTCTTCCTCAGTTACACAGGTATTGCATGTCTGCATTGTCGATATTTTTTGCCTTTGGGGATACAACCTTCATTTCTGGCTTTGCTGGAATTCTATTTTATATGAGCAAAAGAATATTTTATATACAGCATCTAGAACACTGGGTCTGCAGAGAATCCACATGGCTTGATGTTTGTCAGGCATAAAAGAGTGAAATTATAAAAGTGTTTTATAACAATAGTTTAGCAGTTTACCTTGTTTATATTATGTATTTACCATACTTAGCTAAACTTTACCATGCCTCTTCATAATAATGTATAACTGTTTTGACCAGTGTTTAAGATTTTGAAAACTGCATTTAAACTAAGTACAAATCCATATAAATCTCCAACTATGTACTTTGACACCTGCAATAAAAGATTTAAGAATGTCATTATTAAACACCTATAGCTGAATTATTATTGGTTTTAAGTAATATTAACATGGGATAGCAGCTTATTACATGTTAATAACCAATCACTTTTGTAAATAATCAAGCCGTTATTAAGTAATTATATGGTTATAACACAATTTGTAACATATTTAGAGATACATTGTTGTAAGAGTTGCTTAAATGAAGCAACAAAGCATTTGGACATGTTTTAAACAAGTTCTATATGAATTGCACCTTGTGTGCGTGTTTATCTAAAATATAATTTTCCTTGCAATTTTTTATACCATAAATGAAAGTGGAACATTGCCAATAGCTGGTATTTGATTAGATTTGATGGAAAGAACAACTGTGGCAGGCTGGCGAGTGGATAGAGGCCCAGAGACAGACTGCAGTTCAAAAAAATATACTTTTATTATAAATAGATACAAAAATAAAAGGCACAAGGGCCAAAACAAAGGGATTGAAACACAAAAAGAAAGACAAAAAAGCAAAATGTACAAAATAAAGGTTTCCAGGCTGGGCAATGCCTTCACTGGATTTAGAAAATTGAAAAATCACAACCAACAAAACATCAACCTGCTTCCTCAGCTCCCTCCTCCCAAATGAGAAGCAGAGGCCTTCTTTTATGTCAGGTGGCTGGGCGCTGATTGATCGTTAATTAACCTAATCAACTAATCAACCCCAGCCACCTGAACATAATAAACCCAGGCAGGTAGGGGAAATTAACCCCATCCCTGCCAATTTAAAAAGGGCAGAGCTTTGCTCTGCCACAACAACATATAGAGAAATATAAAAGAATAGTTTATAATGACTTCCAGTTCAGACGTTTAAAAGATGCAAATCACCAAGTGTGTACTCAGGATCAAGCATTTGTTTAACGGACCGTCAGTTTAACGGACCATCAAGTTTGGCTTTGATTAGTGTGAGGTGTTTGGCAAAAAAAAAAAAAAAAAAAAAAAAAGTATTGATTTATTTGTTTTAATTTATTTAAAGAACATGTACACATGAAAATGCTACTTTGGAAAGGGGGTCACGTGTATTCAAATTGATAGGTTTTAGTAACACAACTTAATGCACTGGAGTAATTTAAAAATGAATCACCGGATGGAAACACTGGGAGTGTAGCATATACACTAGCATTGCTCTGGCATTTTGTGAACTACAAAGCTGAGCCAGTTTTTTCCATTTTTGGATTTGTGTCAAAACCTTCACATAGACTTTGAAAGCCTGGAGTGGCTGTTGTTGATCATGGCATGAAATATTGTTGCATGTTTTAATACACTGAAGTCTGCGACCCCTTTACTGTACCAAACAGCAAATGAAACCGAAACAATATAGTCTAACAAAATGCATACTGATATGGCTTCTTAAACTGTGTGTTTCAAAAGACCACAATGAGTGTGCTTAAACCCTTCAAGAACAAATTACAAAGAACCCACGGTGACTTCAAGTCTTCCGCTCTTTGTGTTTACAAAGCAGATCAAAGCCTTTATACACTAAATCAAAACCTGCCAACACATTTTCAAACAATACTCAGTAATCACTTTCCACAGTAACCTGAATCCTTACCAATTTTAATACAAAAAGCATCTCCCTCTTTTCTTTCTCATTTAGCAAATACATTTATGTAACATGCAATATTTTATATACATCTTTACATATAGCACAGATGAGTAAAATCTCAACTCAATTAAACCCAGTTTTTTTTTTTGTATTTGTCCTTGAAGTTATGAATACTCTATGCCTTAATTTAAATAAAGAGAACACAATCATAATGGTTGCCTGGCGATGTCACATATGTAGCATTATTGAATGAGTAAATGACAAAATAATAAAGCATAACAAAATAATCTTTAAGAAAATAGATAGAGAATTTTAAATTCAGAGGTGCATGTTTGTGCAATTTATTTTAAGAGAATACATTACTGTAATGTACATTGGCTGGCAACTTTATTAGGATATGATAAACTGGAATGACACATTCATCATCACAATCCTTTGCCTAGCTCTCTGCACCAATTGCACCAAATATTAACGACTGAACATATTAATATCCATTGCGACACCTTCCAGAAGTTTGAGGAGTTCATGTTGCATTGTGTCAAAGCTGTGATCAGAGCAAACGGTGGCCCAACCTTTTTTTTTCATATAGATCCTAATAAAGTAGCCAGTCAATGTATAGCAATATTGAGCTTGTACATTGTTAAGGTTGACATGATTTCCTATAAATGTATTGTTGTTGCTATTGCATGGAGTATTGTAATTTAAATATATATTTTTTTGAAATCCTGAAAAACAACACTGCAGTGCTCTCAGATTGACGTCCTTGTGGTATAAACAAAATGTATAATGATCCCCTTTGAAATTAAACCTATTTGTGAATAAACACCTACAAAACTGTCGGCTTCAGCAAAAATTAAAGGCCAACATACTTTTATATTTTCATAATGGCCTTTTACTGTTTTATTATTTGTTTTATAAGCATAAAAAGAAATATGGAGCATCCTGCAAACCCAACATGTTGTAATGTTGTAAGTGAATGAAGCTTGTGTGTGCTCCTGGCTATAAATCAAACTCTCAGAAACATCCCAGACTGTCTTTAATGAATTCTGGTTTGTGACAATTCCACGGTAGACTAGCGCCTCCAAAGACTGGAACACTCTCTGTTTTTAAACTGTTATGTGAAAATGTACAGGTTGAAGAGAATCACGGTTACAGTGTTCCTTACTGTATTGTCCTCAGTACTTCTGTGTAAACCCTTTTAAAATAACCACTGAACTTATCACGTTACATAATGTAATAACGTGTTTACTGTGATAAGAGAAACGGATCACTTACGTACTTGGTGTGGCAAAGTGGTTGGCAGTGCTCAAGACAATGACAGTACTGTTGAAATTATTATTATTTACTGGTGAACAGTAAATAATAATGATAACAGACAATACACAATGGTTTGCGTATTGCTCTGTTGTAATCCACGGGTCAGCCCCAAAATAATAGTCCTGATATTTAAACATCCACACGTAACACAAACACAAGTCCACAGTGAGTGCTATAGTGCTCATGGTGCAAATACAGTTAATTATGACGCAAGTGAAATGTTGTCTGGGTTTGGTGCTGGCCTTTAGCGACAGCTTCGGATCGTGTTAGTCGTCTAATAACAACAAAACACTCACAATTACAATACGGGTCTCCTTCCGGTTTAGTGTTACCCGTAACAAAGGAACAGATCACTTCGCTACATACTCTTTTATATCGTCAGTCGTGACCCCTTGGTTAATGATTGCAACCGCTCCTCCAATCTACGGCTGCCACATCGTTTTCCCCACTTCTGCCTAACCCTGGGAATGAATTGTCTGGCCATCAGGTCCAGGGCACTGTTCCCTTTACACAGCGCCCTCACAGGCCGGGAGGGAGATTTATCACCAAGAATCATTCTGTCTCTGTCACACATGGTAACACCAGTTATGGGATACCTTAATAGCTACATGTACAACACTGTAGGCAGTAAACTAATTAATCAGGAATAACTATATATATTCGTCCGGCTTATCTAGCTGACACATGGGTAAAACTATTAAAGTGCATATCATTTATTCAGCATTGTACCATTTAGTGATGTTTACTTTAATAGCACCACGCATGGGCATTTTCTTTTAAGAAAGCATTGTCTTCCCCATGACCAGCATTATAGTTCTGTATTGGTGACTGTAGCTAAACCACAGTGCGTGGATTTACCCCAAATTACTTTGTGCCAACCTGTATATGCCTTTAAACCCTTTCTCCCATCACCATACACACAAAGAGGAAAGATCTGCTCTGTGAAAAGCTGATCTTGCACAGAACTGTAGCCTACAAATACAATAATATAAGCCTGATTCATGTATAGACCTGTCTGTGTACATATGCAAATAAATAAAGCATACAATATGTCAGCTATTTTTAATTATCTGCAACACATCACATTGTAAAAAAAAGTCACAAATATGAAACCGTAAACCTTGTTTGCTGTATATATCTCCGTAACCTAAACTAAACATGCGAGGACCATGGAAAAAGGTACAGTAATCCGTTGCGTATCCGCCCATCACATATCTGCCCTAATCGTTTATCCATGATCAGCCTCTTTAGCAACATTAGTTTATTATTGAACAAATCAGATATTGTAGATCCTACCAAAGTTTCCGTACACTGTGTTGCATGTGCTCCGTGTGCTGCCGTTGCTGGAGGTGTCACATGAGCTGTTCAGTGTGTTGATATGTAAATAAATCCTGTTCGCCTGCGGGGTGTATCAACTTCAACCTCCGACTCGATCTCCTGCCTGTCACTCACCGGTGAATGCACGCACCCACACGGCAGACAGCAACTCTGTCACAAGCATTAATACCTTGCATCTTTCTAAACAAGGGATTTAGGGGAGCTCCCTAATAAAAGCTGAATCTCAAAACAATAATTGTGTGAATATAGTATTTGTTACAGCTGTGTATAATGGTATTTAAAACAGGATTCATTCGTCCGACTTTTTATATATCCACCCTTACTCTGGTCCCAATGCAATCGGATATGCGATGGATTACTGTATTTATGAACAAAAAACTTTTATACATACAGCCCATAAAATGAAATGGCAAGAGTTCAGTATTCTCTATGTATTCTTTGCAAGACTGCTTGGTTTTATCAACACATGGTACTCGGACACTGAAACACCCACTTCAGAACAACTCTGGTAACCTCTCCCTGTGGGTTTGGTATCCTTGGTTACCCCGATGATTAACTGTGCAACTGGGCAAAAGTGCAACATAAGATGTTTTAGCTTTAAAAAAAAATCATACAAATTTTCTGAGGGATGACCAATAATGATAAATTACAGAAATGCCTAAATATAAATAAGCCATCTTGGGCCAAGAGCTGAAACTACTCCTCAGGTCACTAATTCTGTTTCAGAAACTTGAAATTAATTATTTTTTAATTAATCTCCTGTATAGAGTGCTGAGTTGCCTTTCATTTTACACAGTGAAGAATGCTGAGCACTCAATTAATACAGTGGCTGTACAAATAAATCAAAGGCTGATAAATGCAGCATTTGGTTTTAAGTAACTGTTACTGTTGCAGTTTTGGGAGCTTTAACACAATTACACAAGTAATATAGATGTATTAATAAAATCCGATCACTATCACTATCTATCTAGCTAAATACTTTTCCACTTCCAGTAGTCTTGTGTGCTTGCACCTACATTGCACAAATACCATCAGTGTTATTCTGTTACTTAACATGTGTAGATATAAAATAACATTTTAAAACATAAAATGCTTTATTTAATTAATTAATTTATTTATACTTTTTTAAAAAAAAATTGGTATGATTCCATTCCATGTGCAGGTGTTGACTTCATTCACAACCTAGTTTAATCCTGTGAGGTAAAATAGGGGATATATTACTACAACTAAGGATCAATTAATTAAATCTATTAACAAATGTATTAATTGAAGACTATTAAACTGGGAGAACTGTTTAAAATGACAAATTACTATTGCAAACCTTCATGCAATAAAGTTATATCAGTTTTCTTATACCTTAACTACACGTTCTTATTGCATATGTTCTAACTGAGGAAGGCACACTGGCAGTCCTTCTCCCCCCCCCGCTGAAAGTCAAGACTGTCTTCTTGTTACCCCTTAAACCGCCTATGGAAATTTCCTGTTGCGTGCCTGGGAGACACAACAGGAGGAGTTTCGTCCTTGATGGTGCAAGGCCCAGGTCCTTCAAGGGAGAGGTATTTTGTTTTCTGGGCAACTTTTCTGGGGTCTCCAAAGAGGGGGTTTTGAAGAAGGCCCCTGACCACGTGCCTCCTTGTGATATTTTTAAAGGGGGCTGCATTATCTGCAGCCACCTGTGTCCACCTTTTTGGAGGCTGTGGAGGTTGTCTTTTCTTAAACACAAAACTAAAAGACAGACAAACCACCTGCACTTCAAAAATCACCAGTGCAGAGGTAGACATATGAAAACAAAGATTTGATATGATTTATTAACATTTTTTCTCCTCCCCTTAAACAAAGGGTGTTAAAAAAGGCAGAGGGTGTATTAAGGGTGACAGTATTTAGGTGTACTGCTATATCGATTTTTAAGTCAATAGATGCCTGACTGTTACATTCAATTATGTTAACATGACAGTTTTGTAGATAGTCATATTAACTCATTTTCTAACTACTATGTATTACTCTATGAAGTATTGTGAAGTACAGTATGTTTCCTCTACTCACTTTTAATTTGAAAACTCAAGGAGCGACACTCACGACCTTTGCTGCTCCACTAATCTCAGAATGAATACAATGTTCTTCAAGTAGAAATTATTCAGCAGGAGTACTGTATCGAGTTAAATTTAAAGACTAATAGCTCTGTACTGAAAACTAAAGGTCTATGGAATTGGGTTTCTTCTGAGATTCAATGTTCAGAAATATAAATCATTGGTGTATTGGTGTCAGTCTGTTTACAACCCCCCCCCCCCCCCCTTAAAACCTGCCTGACACTTCATCACTATGTGAGCCAGATATATGCTCCTGATAGTCCTTACAGCAGTAGGAGGTTATAAATGAAACTCTGATATAGTATAAAGTGATAGCCGCATAAAAGAATAATTCTAAAAATAAAGCATACTTGTTTTTGGACTTCCTTCAGCTATAGCTACTTCCTTTAGCTCTAGATCACAAATATGATGTTTTGAAAAAAACACATTATTGCAAATATGTTATTTCATTTTAGTTCTTAGTTTCGATGCATCTCAGGAATACGTGACAAGCACTCAGCGGTGCCTTTGGGGTCAAAGCATACTACAGGCTGAGAGCATAGCAGTCAATGCTGGAAACATTTTCCCCTTCCAGTCTAAATGGCTAAGGAAGAACAACAATACATCTATCTATCAGTACAGAATTTACGTGTACTATGCCATGTGTTTCTTTCAAAACTGTAGATTTGAGACCTCTATAACGAATGGATGTAAAGCAATGTTTATGGTATGGTTACCCATATTCACAAAAATAGAAAAAAAGTACTGTACGATAGCCCAAGCTTAGAAAACAAACATGTATTTATTTATTTATTTATGTACGTATTTATATATTTATTTAACAAAACATGTACAATTTTGAATGAACTTCTTGTAAGGTATTTGCAAAGTATCCAGGCTACGTTCAGTTTGCCTTGCAGTAGTTTTTTTTTTTTTTTTAGGTAGTTTTCCTTAGGTTATTTTTTTCTTAGATTTAATTAGACTCTTCACGGTTATAATCTGGTGAATTTGGGTTTCATTTTATCTCTCTGTATCTCTATATTTATGAGCCACACTGGAAAATTACATTTAAAAAGGACAGCATATAAGAGGATGGACTGAAATGAAAGGATTAGATGTGCAAGAAAAAAAATACAGCAAGGAAGGATGATTAGTTAAGTCCTAATTTGCAATTCAGTCATAATGGATTTTTCTATTTTACATATAATAAACTTCAAGTGTAACACATACCTTGACTGCCACTGGGTATATACTCTAAATCAATACATCATGCAATAGTTGTTGAAGTTATATTATTGGCCTTCTTTCTAAGGTACACTGAACTTTGAAATGAGAGTGCATAAAGTGTGGAGAATTTTTGTTATGTTTCTGTTAATTGATTGCAGGCTTTTCCCTTTTTGATTCTTTTCCTTGAAAGTGATTTATTAGAGATGTTATACATGAATGGAATTGCATCTCTCATTGTGTAAATTCGGTGATACATTATGTTAGACACTGTCTAAACAAAAGAAAGACTTATAAAAATCTGATAACTCCTAGATTATTAACCCAGTGCTTGCAGACTCTTGAGTCAACTCTGTTCCTATAGTCTACAGGCCCATTTGTGCAGGTGATTTTATTTTTAGTATGCATTTTCATGCTTTCAAATTGTCTTATGGTTCAAAAATTAACCCTTTGTTGAAAGTGTAATAGCTGTTTCTATATTATAAACATTGATTGCTGAAAGGAATACTGCTACACAGTAGGTATGATTTTGTTCTGTTTGCAGTCGTGCAAAAATTTTTCTAATTTTTTTTTTTTCTACAGGAGAAAAATCTATGTAGATTTAGCTAGAAGTAGTTATAGTAACTTTCTGAGTTTTTTTTTTTAAATAGTTATATACATTTTTAGACTTCCTTGATAAATAAACAAAATAAAAAATGGAGACAAATAGAAAGAAAATGATATTGCTGAATTCTAAACCTCATGTGTGTGTATATATATATATATATATATATATATATATATATATATATATATATATATATATATATATATATATATACACACACACACACACACACACATACATACAGCTGTGGCCAAAAGTTTTGCATCACCTAGAATTTTAGGATTGAGACATAAAAAAACTAAAACTATATGAACATAATTTAGATCTTTTATTTAACATCGTGTAATCTAAAGAAACTACAAATGACATCACAAAAGTTTACTGGAAGCCATAATAGTAGTACAATATTTCATGTTAGATTTTGAAATGTCACATTTTTCAATTTTTGCCAGTTTTTCATTAAGTATATGGAAAACTGCAAAGCGGTAGGTAATTCAATATGTTAACATAACATTGTTCAGGTCATTATAGGTTTCATTTGACTTTATGAAGCAAAAGTAGTTAATTCTATAGGGAGAAGCTAAACTTTTGGCCATAGCTGTACTTGTGCCTTTTAGCTTGCGGAAACAAAATGGAATATGGTGGCCCCCTTACCATATGCTTATTTAGTCAAACAGCAACTTTCCCTAAATGAAGTTTTA
This sequence comes from Polyodon spathula, assembly GCF_017654505.1. Classification (NCBI taxonomy): domain Eukaryota; kingdom Metazoa; phylum Chordata; class Actinopteri; order Acipenseriformes; family Polyodontidae; genus Polyodon; species Polyodon spathula. The sequence continues at coordinate 4,468,833 of NC_054554.1, forward strand.
TTTTCTACAGGGGAGTAGTCCAGAGGGATTGGGGACACGCTGCAAATCAAAATTTCCAGTCAAACAGCATGGTTTCAGCTGTGACAGATCACAAAAAAAAACCACTTCAGTGAGAAACTGAGAGACAAAAAACAAAAGGACTCTGTATCATCCGAGTTTGAGGATAATCAAGCTTTGCTGCCATTCATTAAAAGATAACAAGGCTCTTCTGGGAACCGATTTCTTATAATGAAGCAGCACTTCTAACAAAAAATCCTTGGTTTAGTCTTAAATTCTTGTTACAAAGATTTCTAATTGCCAGGGAATAATCTTTTAATCACGAGTGAAAGGTCTCTAAAAGCATATAAAAGGAATATCTGCTGAAACTGGATGAATCTAATTAAAAAAAAAAAAAAAAAAAAAAAAAAAAAAAAGATTATAATAATAATCATTAAAATGGAAATGTATGAATGACTTAAATATTGGACAATATCTTTGCAGTACTGGTAATATTACACAATGACCATTATGTATGTATATAGCACAAAGCAATTAAAAAGATACAGGGGTCTATTTTAGTGTCCTAATCTAATACATAGAGATGGATCTAAATACCTTAAACCTGCAAACGTGTACAATCCAATGCAATTATATTTAAGAATAGAATTCAAATAATGCTCAGTGTGAGGTGTGTTTGTATCATTATGTATTTCTGTTTATTTTAATTGTAAAATACAATTTCCATGTTTATATAGAATATTTCATTTCTTACTAGTTTGATAGCCATTGTGCTGGTATAACTCTTTATAGCAGCTTCTGCTACACTCATCGCCTGTCAGGTTTTACTGCTCTGATACTGATGCCCCCTGCATGCTCAGCACTTTGTGGACAGCACTACACTGGGAGGTTTGTTCATTAGTTCATGCCAGCAGCAATGTTTACATGTTAGACTTACATGTTGGGCCAATAAAGGTTTCCAAATCTACATTTTCTTCCACAGAGGCCATACTGTGGCTAAGCAAGGACTGGAACCTGGGATCTGCTGACAAACTGTTCTAAGAACTATTGAATAATCTAAGACATTGCAGACAGTGTACATACACATAATTGTACTCATCCTTCCTAATGTCAAACTGTTTATTGGTTAAACTGAGGCTGCCCCACTGTTGCCTTCTTCCTTTCAACGTGGTGACAAGTAAACTGTTAGAAAATTCTATCTATCTATCTATCTATCTATCTATCTATCTATCTATCTATCTATCTATCTATCTATCTATCTATCTATCTATCTATCTATGTCTTATTTTCCTTTTTTTCATTACCAGATCGCTGCTTACAACTTTTTCTTACTAATTCCCATACCTGTTAATTAATTTAAATATTCAATTTGCTTGTTGCTGAAATCGAAGCAAATAAAATTAATCAGGTGTTGTTAGCAAAAACATTTAATTGATTTAGAGTGAAATTCCAATATATGAACATGATGTTATCAATAACGCTAGGGGCTTGTCTAACAGGCTATTAATTAACACCGGTTCATCGGTGTCCACCAACTGAATTTGAATCATTTGTTTTCCTGTCAGGTCCGTGTACTGTATTGCCAGACTGGTAAAAGCAGGCATTAATATTTCTATCAGCTCTGCGTTTGGAGGTCAACATTAATGATTATTGATGAGCTCCAACTGATCCTCGCAAATACAAATGAATAAAATGTGCTGAATTGGTACTTCTGACAGAAAAATTAAGAGTAGTAATAAATTACAATCAAGTATTTAATCTCCTCGTTTCACAAAGTATATCGGGAGCGGAGCAAAGTGTCAAGACAAGGTATGATAGTTCAGCTGTTGAGTAGAGCACTTTCTTAGTGAAGATGGAACAGCCAAGATGTAATTTAACGAATGCTTGCGAAAAGACAGTACCACATATCAGATAGAGAGGTTTGTTCTTTACCTTTGAAATTCTCTTTTTCTGATACAGAGGTTTTTGACCTTTAAACCATACCAAAGTTCATTTCTAAACAGGACCCAGAACATGCCAAAGACATTTCATGGTTGTTGTTGTTGTTTTTAAATAAATATATATATATATATATCTATCATATATATATATATCTATATAGGGATATATATATATATATATATATATATATATATATATTTTTTTTTTTAATTTAAAAAGGAGGTTACAAAATGTCTGATATACGGGTGTTTAAAAAAACAAATATTGTTCTCCCTGCTATGACTTATCATACAAAGGGCAGTCCATGACAGAAAAATGAAAGAACTGGTGTGAAAAACATAACTTAGAACTGCAGTTTTGTCATTCAGTTCTGAATATATTTAAATATCATTCTCACTTTGTCTTTTTACATCTAATATATATTCACTGTACTGTAGATCGTGTTTACCTATGAACTATTATTGGTAAAAGCAAGTCACATGACCATTGTTAAATTGTCCTGCTAGTTCTGTTTCAAAGGCAAGTTCCTTAGCAACAACAAAACGTCGGTTTGCCCAACACTAATGTGCTTCCCTGTGTAGGTAGAGGAACGATTAACAGTAATCCTCTCAGACAAAAATAAAACATGAATCTTGTTTTTAAAAACACCCTTTCCTTACAATATTGTATTGCTTTAAAAGACAGTGTTCCACCCGTTACAGTAAAAAAAAAAAAAAAATACAAATATATTTCAAAAATATACTTTAAAACATAAAAATATAAAAAAAATGGCTGCAAAAATATACTGAAACACATAGTAAAAAATATATAATTCTATATATATAAATATATTTTAGACATACATTGAGATATATTTAAAAATATATCCCAACATATATAAGGGAACATATTTCAAAGTATGCTTCCATATATTTTTACAACATTTTTAATTGTATTATAATATCTTCTAACATATCGTAGCACTACTGCTACACTTCCATTATACCCAGAACTGATGTCAGATTCAACAGTTAAATCAACCAAGTTTGATTCACCCAACCCATACAGCTGAAGAGCACAACACAAGTCAGGTAACTCAACACTCTTACCCCAGTCAGGACAGGATGGTGGTACACACAAGGGGAAACAATAACACAACGGTTAATATCCGAAAAGACAAACAGAACAGTCCACTTGTTCTTTGAAGCCGATAGAAAGTCAAATCGCTCGGTCCCAGCATGCCCCGCTCTGACCATATGCTAATTAGGTCCCTGATTCCTTGTACTGTGAGGTAATGTCGTTTAGATTATTTTGTGTGATAATATGAAGTGTTACACCTCTTCAGGAAAGGATAAATACAAATTAATAATAAATCAAAACTGAAACAGTGTGGGCAAGTTACAGAATGCTAAGTAGCATTTTATTTTTTAAATGCATTGAAATATATATTGAAAATACAGTATAATCGTAAATCTCGAAAGACTACTCACTTCCAAATCTTTTGTAGTCATTTTTGTATTACTTTAGTATAAATACATGTTAATTTGGATTCATATGTTGTTTTTTTCTGACTTTATGTGAACGAAAAGATACTCATTTGCCCGTTTTCCCATTGAAAATAGTGATATTTTGAAATATCACTGTCCTAGTCACAAAAGCAAAGTTTGTGGGGAATAATAGCCATTTTCTATACTTTTGAGGCATAACCAATTAGGAAATAACACTTACTACCCAGGAACAAAAAAAAAAAAAAATTGTTACACGGTGTAATCTACAGATAATCTCAGCTCAAGGTGTCTGTCCGCCTCCATCAACATTTTGTTCATGCAAGGGAAATGACTGATAATGTTCTCACAAGCTTGTTTAGCCCATTGAGCTGTGATACTGGTCAATGACAGAAACTTTTTTTTTTTTTTGATTCCTTTCAGTAGAGCGACCTACTGGTTGATTTCAAGAGTATTGACCACACTGATCATTAGCATTGGATTCAAAGAAGCTGAACACAACCCCTAGAAACAAGTTTATTTAAAACAAACAAAGCATCTATCAGTCAGTTTCATGAGGATTTAATGATCAATCATATAATAGTTGTAGTGTTCCATACCTCCTGTCAATGGCCAGTTGAGGATCTCATTCCCTTAGGTCAGATATTAAGGCAGCAATGGTGGGCATGTTTGGGGGTGTTGGTTTTATTGGGAATGCTTCACGGGGTGGATTTGGTCCCTAGGGGTGATCTATAACTGGAAATACAATGACCAATGCAGATCTTCCTGTTGGTCACCAGCCAAGAGTAGAAATTCAGCACTACCCGGATTTCAACTGTACTGTTCTTTTCCTATCTAAGTCACTGGGGACTCCCACTGTGTAGACAACGCTCAACTAAAGTCTGAATGGTTGCTCTGCAAAGGATAAATATTTAAAGTGCTTTACCTCCTGTTTGAATTATAAAGACTGTAAAGGAATAGAATTACTGTTGCTGAAAAGCAAGAGCGTTGAGTGTTTAATTTATCACAAAGGATAGCAGAGTATTGCTCATTGTTTTATTATCACCCTCTTGTACTCTGTTAAATGTTCTTAGAAAATGAGTTATATGAGTGCCCTGGATTTCAAACATTGCTAGTGCTGATCCAGGTCAGAAACCTGTAATAGCAGGAAACAATGTGTATGAGAAGAAGTCAATTTTCACCTGCAGCGATAATTCTGAGGCTTTCTCATCAAACCTCAATATTATTGGATCTGGTCAGTACTTACAGAAATCATGCAAAACACAACACCAGCTGTGTGGTAGTAAATAGCTCAGCAGAGATCACTCTCCCCTAAGGGCAAAAAAATAAAGAAAACCCTGGAAAAATTAACATGGTTTTCATTTGTGTGTATTGTTTTCTATTGCATTTTTTAATTGATTAACCAGTCTTTTGTGCTCTTTGGTTTTAAAACTTTTTCTATGGTGCTTATGGAAGAAAGTAATAAGTTGAACACTAGCAGCACCTGAGAAAAGACATCCTTATATATTTTCTCCTCTGTTCAACAGAATCAAATGTTTAAAGGACTGAGAGACTTGACACTATTTATATGATGGTTGACAATGGACCATATTTTCAAAGTGTTTAATAACACCTTTTTTTTAAGGATATACAATCATGTTAATGTTACAGAATGAAAAACAAAACACCTTTAGAGTGCTAACGAGAACTTGAAATATATAATTTCCTTGTATGGTTCTCTTTTAAAAAATAGGAGTGAATTAAAGACTGGTATAAACATGTTGAAAATATGACCTATTATAATAAATGTAATATGCATATTGTTGGATCCTGGACAGAAAAAAGCACCCTCTTTAACTAATGCAACTCATATTTACACTTGAAAAGTTGTTGTTTTTTTTAAATTGGTAAATATTTCATTATTTTCATTTTAGTAACCCCCTCTAAATTTAAAATAATTGTAGAGATTTATAGATGGCCTGGGGTAGAAGCTTTCTACACCACTGGCATTAGTAAAATGGGTTTGTAATTTCATTAAGTTTCCTTCTACAAAAAAATTGTGAAACATCATTACGAGATTTCCAACCACGACTGGCACTATTGATTGTAGACACACAGCATTCCCGTCATAGCAGAGAGAGAGAGTGAGAGCGAGAGAGCGAGCTAGCTGTGTCATCCTGATATTGATCCAGCTTTCTGGAGGTTTAAGACTTTGCTGCATAAAAAAATAAATAAATTACAAACACTGTCTGTTAAATACAAGTCATTTGTGTACTCTTGTGTTGTGGTAGGACACATACTTGACAAGAATGGCTCTATAGATATATATTCACCCCCCCCCCCCCCCCCCCCCCCCAAAATAAATAAATAAATAAATAAACGCCTTTACACGCACTGTTTATTTCTTGATTTATTTAATGTATTTGTGGCATTTTATCAATCAAAATCAAACCTACATTCTAAACCATATCATAGTGATACAGGCTGATGGAAGATGCTGCATCATGGAATAATGGACTAAAGGCAGAATACAGAGTCCTGGGTTATGCTTCGTGAAGTAAATTATATCCTGAATCAGTACCAGGTACAGGGCTTTATTCCAATTACATATCGTTACGGATTAAGAAAGACTAAAACAGTTGTTGTTATTTACCTGTAAATATTTTAAGGTGACTTTTCAGGTTACACTATTGAAGAAGGTGGCAGTTGCTGTGTTGTGATTATTCTAAATGACTTTAGGCAAAGCATTATTTAATTCACCAAATAGGTGAATTATCACCCTGTAATTGATCTGGAATTAACCATTTGATCAATGTAGTCCAACAGTTCTTAGTTATAAATTGGAATGATACACAAATAAACCAAAAGTGGCCAAAATATAAAGTATATTAAGTAAAGAACAATGTGTTCTGAATAGCCTGGACAAAACTTGAGAAATGTAAAAAGTAAAGCATGGTTGACAATACCTATGTTTCATTGTGGAAGGACAAAAGTGCATCCTGTTTTGCATTGTTGTTTTGCATGCTGGCTCTGATTGTTAGTTCTGCTTTTTGTAATGGGGTTGTACGTTATCTGATGCAGAAGATGCAAATGTAGCTCTCCCCTTAGTGTGCTTTAATTAAACATCTGTTCTTGTGTCTTTGTTTCCAGGAAAAGGGTGCAGAGGGAGTTGCCTTGGAGAAAACTATTTTGGAGACTCATTGACTTTTGCTGAATGTTTGATTGTCACTGATCTATAAAGTTCGACTAACCTCTCACCGTTGCCTTCACGTTGCCTCTATCAAAGAAGCGTAACAGTACTTTTGCTTTGAAGTACAAAATAGCTGGTAGCTAAATCAATCCACTGCTAATTTGTCTAATGCATATCCTTAACCAAATATTAGTTTTTCTACTTTTGTTTCACACATAATGTCTTCACCCCTGAAGGCAATATTGATAGTTGAGAAGGTGGCAGTATTGAATAGATTAGTATCACACAACTTGTCTTGACCTGAGTTGGTCTTCAGAAAGCCAAACATATGTATCCGTCTAATGAACCCAGCGACATCAACTTTGTATGAAATTATGCAAAATAGTAGCAATAGAAATTAATTAATAAACTTGGGTTTGGTATGGGAAAGTAGACCCTGCTGCATGGCTGAGGGGCGATGCTGTAAACCAACAAGAAGCCTTGGATGGTTGAAGCATAAACCTTGTTTTTCAAATTGCATTGGCGGTGATGATGAAGATAATGATATCAGGGGGCAACATAAATAGAAATGATGGAAGTAAATGTCTGCATTTGCTTTGCTAAAGGTAACTAACTAGGTCTACCTAAATGAGTCCCCTCACAATGCTACAGCCCCTAATAGCTGACACAATGGGGCTATTATGTTGTTGCAATGAAATGGTATCTCAAATAAAGAAGACAAGTCATTGCATGTGTTCCAAACTATACAATCATGTATATTATACAGTTAAATCTATGTTTATTAAGAGGCAATTTAATATATTTACTCAGCATGGAGTTACACATCCTATCTATAACTTCAAACATTCAATAATATGTTCTGAGACAAGCAATACAATTTGTAGACACAGAAACTGATTCTTGTGTGGTGCGTGGAGGGTGAGGGTGGCAGTAATAAAGTTGCAAGTGTAGAGGTTAAAAAAACAAACAAACAAAAAACAGCAAAATAAACATCTGAAGTCGTAGTTGTCACTCTTTCAAGTAGGCCTGAAATATTTAAAGCATTGCAACCATACTTCTGAATAAAGTTCAAAGATCTAGTTAAGAAAAATTGTTTTTGATTTTTATTTATTTATTTATTTATGCTATTTATTTATGCTATTTACCTAGCATATCAAAATACAATAGATACCCTTGAAAATAACTAACTATTGAGATCTTTAAATTGCTTCAATGCCTGCTAAAGATTCTGTTTATGCTCCTCATTAAATAGATACATCCTGCAAATAGCTTAAGAAAAGTTACAATACAAGGTTAAATGTAAACCCAAACACAAATGTAGAAGGTAGAAGTGTCTATTTAACGGGTGGAGAATAAGGGATGCATTGCTCTTATGTCAAAGGATCAAGCTCTTAGTGGACCGCTACATTTGGTGATAAAAAGGAAACACTATATGCCATGTATTGAACTGAAATGGATGAATGTTGTCTTATAATCACATACTAGAAGCCGTTGTTTTTTTATACTATAGCATACCTTCCTATTGCTTGCTCATCATCAAACCTGTTAATTAACCTTTCCAGTGTCTCGTTGTTATTCTTGGCTCACATGCTATTTGCAATGCCTGCTGTTATGAAGAACCACCACTCCTATAGGTAATAATGTTTACTTTGAATTTAGCAGAACGTGGCTTTCGAAATGATTGCCATCACAAATACTTCAGTGTTGTTACCTGTGACAAATCTGTCTATATTAGTTTGGGGTTCTCAGGATGTTTACCAGTCAATGCTTTCTAGTATACGCAAATGTGAAAGGCAAACATTTTGCAGCACAGAAATACAATAACTGGTGGTATTTTTTCTTAATATCCACACACACACACACACACACACACACACACACACACACACACACACACACACACACACACACACACACACACACACACACACACACACACACACACACACACACACACACAGTATTGTTGCAAAGAAACTTTTAATTTTAATCTTGTTTCAAGTCCATGCTCACAATAAGGAATATATCTGGTCAATTTTTATTTTATTTTATTCATTTTAATCTTTTTATTCTTTTAAAATATTCTTATGCACTGTATTATTTCAAGAAATGTGAAGCTTGTTAATTAGATATGCTGACAGTGGTAAGTTCAAAGAAGTGTTAATTATACAGATAAAAGAGTGATTCAGTGTCCTGCTGGGCGGGGGTGTAGCACAATAGCATTCTGATAACTTGAAAATGGTTGTCTGTGCAACGTGGCCACTTAAATAGCTGGCACAGAATGAAAATTAATCAACTGATGACGTATACCTTGCTGATTGCTCATTTGACTGCCTTCTACGCACCCTTCAACCCTTCTTCTCAATGCAGAAACAACCATTAGCTGTTGTTATTGACTGACAGGCTTAATAAGCCAACTTAAACCAATTCACTTACAGATCAGAGCTTACTTGTTAGTGCACAAAAGAATTTCATGGGGGAAAAAAAATTCTATCAAGCCATATTATCTACAGAAAAGGTGAGATCATCTCTTCATTCTGACAGTGAATTGGCTAATTTTCTTAGAAAATGGTTACATTAAAGATATCAGAGTGGTGAAAGTACAGAGACACAGCTGCCAGCTGGATATAAAACACACACAGGGTTCAAGCCACCGATCTTGGAAACTATTAGTTAAAATCTCACATGTTAAGACAAGCCTTTCACATTTAGATGAATACAATGAAGAGGGTCATCATATTTTAAAAGGGCACTAAAGTGATGGAAATGTGGCTAGAACTATAACAGGCAAATATGTGCCACTAACGTTTCAAGAAATTGTTGTAACACAACCAATCAGCTAGAAGCAAATTATAGCAATATCCTGCATTCCAAACCTGAAGGCAGCTGGGCAAATCTGAAAGCGTCCTAATAGACCCAAAATGAGATCTGAAAACACAAGCTTACACAGAATGTAATTCATGTTAAAATTCCAATGGGGGGGGTGGAACAAATTTACATTTGTGTCTTTTTTAACACAAGGTTAATGTCTTCATTATTTAGATGAGCCCATTCAGACCTAGTGCCGATGGTCATATTCAAGGTGGCAGGCACTAAACCTCGTTGACTCAGTGATGAAAGGCTTGGGTTTATAGTAACCAAGCTCTTTTTCCATTCTGAACAACATTCAGTTGGTTTAATAGACTTTTTACTTAGCAAGTGCAGAAACGACTGTCCACAAGCTGTCTATCCCAAGGACCACAAACTGTGTGCTTCTATTTCATTTTTAGTGTAAATTTATAAATATGTTCCTGAACCCTAACTGGGCATATCTTCGGAACAGCTTAATTGATTCTGCTCAGGGGCGTTAAGCCTTATGCAGGTGCACTTAAACAACTTTATTTTATTTCTTTGGCATATCTATTGGTTTAATGTAGCATATGTATTGGTCGGCTGTTATATCTATTGGTTTAATGGGATATATGTTTTGGTTCACAATTAAAGTGAAAGGCCCCACCCCACGTTTGCTGCCGGCTATAGGCTAATGCAGCAGGGTAGCAGAGAAGTTCTCAAATAAATCACATAAACTGAACAAAGACTTTTCCAAACTTTTGCCAATATGGTTATGATTAATATAACGTGCATGGCCTTGGAACAGTTTTGCAGGATCTATAAATTGACTCTAACAATAGTACTAATAAATTGTTTCTTCAGCAGCTCCGCGTTTCATGAATTATCTGCTAACCTATGCATTGACTGAAGTCTGCTAAAGACATTGTTAAGAAGCTGTGTAGTACAGTGGTTAAAGAAACTACCTTTTAACCACAAAGTTCCCAGTTCAAATCCAAGCTCAACCACTGATTAATCAAGTCATTTAACCTCCTTCTGCTCTGCCTTTTGGGTGCGACGCTGTTCTAAGTGACTCTGCAGCTGATGCAAAGTTGACACACCCTAGCCTTGTATCCTGTAAAGCGCTTTGTGATGGCGATCCACTATGAAATACGCTATATAAAGATTATTAATAAGTTGATATTTATTTTAGATCTCCTGCCCTATACATATTATTATTATTATTATTATTATTATTATTATTATTATTATTATTATTACTAGCCCTATTATTATTATTATTATTATTATTATTATTATTATTATTATTATTATTATTATTATTATACTGTCCTGGCGTACATAAAATATAGGAGGTATATAATACAGGGCACCTGATTGGGCTACGGGTGCAAGTGTGATAGAGCTTATTTTGTTTACCTTCCATTAAATTCACTCTGTACTAGTAGTAGTACTTCGTTAATGTTCACTGGTGTGTATGGCAGCATTTGTTACGGTAGTAGATTGTATTGTTATTTCTTGAAAATCCCTGTCAGTTTAATGTCTGAACAAAGAATATTGGAGCCGGAGCATCGATTCGATTCCCGACCACCGGTTTCTCAATCCAGCACGTCAGGTCTCGACCACTAGAGCCGCAAATAACAACTAACAAACTGCATCCTTAGACCCGTTCCAATGCCATGCACGTTATATTAATAATGAAGATAATAACAGTACTAATCATAACCATATTGGCTAAAGTCTGGAAAAGTATTTGCTCAGTTTACATTATTTATTTGACATCATCTCTGCTACTCTGCTGCGTTAACCTGCAGCCAACCACGAACGCGAAGTGGGCCTTTCGCTTGTGCACCGGCTTTCGATGTCCATTATGTTTGCCTGGGAAAATAATAAAAATAATATATATATATATAGTCATATTGCCTTTTAATCATCGTGACATATTTATTTCAGTTTTACACTATGTCCCACTACATAAATAAATAAAACGAAGGATAAATTGTGCTAATAAAGCAGGACTAGAGGCTGTCTAAATTGTGCCTGCTTAGAATTATTTTTCGATACATAAGTGAGAGAACCGGTGCATATGGCAGTGAATGAATGATTGTTTTTTTTCTTCTTTCCTGAATGGCACCTCATATTAGTACTAGGCAAGTTATTATGCAGAAAACCTTCAGATTTTGCATTGTTTAGGCTATGTTTTGTTATTCAGTATAATGCAAATTGTGCAAATACAGCACTATTGGTAAACTATAGGCAAAGAAAGGCGTGAGATGTAATACAGGTTTACTTAACTGTTTTATTTTTATTTTGATTATTAATTAATACACTTTAAAAGCACTTTCACAGCCTTTTCATATATTTACTGTTGTTTAACGCTAGATTCATCTTGCTTGCCTGCATTCATCTTGCTTGCTGGTCAAAAAGTAGACATCATCTGTAGTGTAATATATATTTATATATATTATATATTATAGTATTAATAATATATATTATCTAAATAATATATATTATTATATTATATTATTATTATATTTTGCATATTGTTTACTTATATATATAATCAAACCCTGCAAGTCATTTTCTGTTTAAATCAGTTTAATTTGGTTTTAACTTTACAGCTAGTTTACAAATGTATTGCAGCTTTCTTTATGGTCTTTTTTTTTATTTTTTTTTTGTAGTTTTGTAGTTTTATAGTCTGCTACAACCCCTTCCGTGTGTATTACGCCACCACGCAAGGCGTTTGTCAAAAACGTTGCACGCACGGTGCAAGTCTCTCAGTTTGCCTGTTCAGTAAAGGTCGCTGTGACCGAGGTTGAGCATCTTTAATCCCGCTGTCATGCTGTCGCTAGCCGCTCGCTCTGGGGCTTTTTCCCCGTACCTGCAAGCCACTTCATATGTCGTGGCCGGGCAGCTGAAACCCCTTGTCCCTGGAGTGGTTGTTAATACCGGAAAGGTGCTGACGGACGTGAAGAAACCTTTCCTTTGCCGGGAGTCCTTGAGCGGGCAAAGCCCGAAGACCGGCCCAGCAGTGTCTGCCAGCATTAATGGTGAGTTTTTGGCCTTAACTTCACTTGAGTAGCGGGGATTAAGAATTGGGCCCTAATAAAGTCAAAGACACACAATCTGTAGAATATTTTAAAGCCTAATGTTACAACTGTTGACATTATTCATGTAAACATTACGTTTTATGTAAGGCATTTTAAGTTAAAATTAATAGCTAAATAATGTGAGTTGCATATGTAGGCCTAAACTAGGCCTCAGTTCGCAAGAACATTGTAATAACTGTGAGCAGTACATTTTGAATTAAAGACATAATGCAGCGCTAAAATAGAAATCGAGATCAGTATGGATTAAAATGTTAAATAATGTAATTTACTGTGTGTGTGTGCGTGCACACAGCGTATTTTCAGTATTTTTCATTACTACCGACAGGTCGACACTATTACTGAGCTATAATAAAGATCAAATACTTAAACTACCGTTAACTAGATAAGAATAAAATATAACAAAAACAGTTAACAGATTTTAATTGGTATAATCACGATTAGGTACGTTAAATAATATACATCTGAAGCGTGAAATACAATGTTTGAGTTTCCTGGAAAGGTCACTGTAGATGGCAAGGTTGAGACGACCTAGCTTGCCTGCAAAACACATTAGCCCACAGTGTCCTAAACACAGGTATATCTATAGCTAAAGTTAAGTTACAGTATGCAAATCCAGTGTGTCCACATTTTGAGCAACATTGTTAGCCATATGTGCAGTTCTGTGTAGTTCAAGACATAGGATACTTACAAGTTCCATAACGTTTAGTTCTAGGAATAGGAAAGTGTTAGGTGGGTGGAGAAAAAAGTGCTGTCTGCTTAATGTTATAGTATAGCATTCTGTAGCAGTTATTGAAAGTTTATAATTTCCCAAAGTAGTTCCAGCTGTGGTATGTTTCAGACAAATTATGTGCTAGTTTATGTATATTTAGTGGGGATTTACCCTCTTTGAGTAACCAAAAAAATAGATTAAGGCACCTTGACTTTTTCACATTTCATTCAGGCTAAATACTGTAAAGTTGTTATGTGTAGGTACAGAACTGCATTTATTCAAGGGATTTAATTGTTCCAGTTACTTCATTAACAGAAAATAATAGTTTTTCACCGCATACTGGGCATATAGTGCCTCATTAATGTGACGATCCACTGATTATGCCTGTTGGGTGTTTTAACACATTTCAGCCAATGCAATGTGTTTATTTCTGTATTTTATTTGAAGGTGCTGCCAGTGTTCGTTTTGCACATAGTGACATCAGAGTACCCGATTTCTCCGATTACAGACGACCTGAGGTACAGAATCCTAACAAGTCATCGCAGGATAGCAGTGACGGTAGGAAGGGATTCTCCTACCTGCTTACTGGAGCAACGGTTGTCGTGTCTGCCTATGCTGCCAAGACTGTGGTCTCCCAGTTCATCTCCACTATGAGTGCTTCTGCTGACGTCTTGGCACTGTCGCAAATTGAAATCAAACTGTCTGATATTCCAGAGGGCAAGAACGTGACCTTCAAATGGAGAGGGAAGCCTCTCTTTGTCCGTCACAGAACCCCAAAGGAGATCGAGGTGGAAGCAGGTGTGAACATGGCTGAGCTGCGGGACCCACAGCATGACTTGGACAGAGTTAAGAAACCCAAGTGGATGATTGTGCTTGGCGTCTGTACTCACCTTGGTTGTGTGCCCATTGCTAATGCAGGTGATTATGGTGGCTACTATTGCCCCTGCCATGGCTCCCATTATGATTCATCTGGAAGAATAAGAAAGGGCCCAGCACCTGCCAATCTGGAGGTGCCATTTTATGAATTCCCTGATGAGGATACAGTTATTGTTGGTTAGAGTGGGGAATTTTATCTTGTTTCCTTCCCCCTTAATACATGTAGCCTATTCTTTTGTGGAAGGCTTCTTTTGAACTGAATTGATTTTGCCATCTGTTGATCCTAATGTGTATCAGTACATTGGGATATACTTTAAGATTGTAAGTAATAAATGTACATTTTACCTCATCAGATAAACTCTTGTGTCAATTGATTTAATCAGTCTTTCGTGCTTGTTGCACCTTTCCTCAAACAATATAATCTGATATTTATATCTGAATAGAGTTTGGTCATTCTAGTTTGGATTTGTTTAATTGCTGTGCACATAACTTAATAAAACTGAATATTCTTCTGAATGTTGTGGTTAAAATAACTAAATTGTTGGGATTTATTTTAGGAATGAGGTTCCAGTGCCAGACATGTATGCAACTAGAGTTTTTAGTATAGATTTAATAATTTGGCTTTACACTGAAATAAAGTTTGGACTTGAAGAAAAAAATTAATCTCGCCTTGATATGGAATTTCTTGCCCATCTTAACTAATCTTTTGGATAATAAAAATAAGTATTTTAACTCCAACAATGCTTCAACACGCACAATTATTTACAATTGCTTCTCCTGTCTATTGTAGGGATAAAGTGTTGAGTTGATTTATTGCTTAAAAAAAAAAAAGCCCTAATTAAATAGTATGTTCCACATTTGTGATCTGAAGTTTAGTTAATGAAATGTCAGAAGTACTTGCTGTTGCTGTCACTTGGTTTATGGAGACCTAAGGTGATTAAGATTTTAATAGCTGGCTAACCAGACTGATACTGCAATGCATCATTAACTGATAAACAGCTAATAATATAATCCCTGGATTCTTCACCACTTCAGAATCAAGGACCGGTGCTGGGTGCATTAATGAGTTTGACAGGGTTGTCGACAGGAGCGTGGCTGAACAACTTGCCTAATGGGTTGCGCCTTCAACAGCATAAGTTTTATTTATTTATTTTTGTGTGCTGGGTCATTGACGTGCCTCCACTACTAAAAACACTTAATATTAACACCCTTTTTTGGAAGTGTCCAGTTCCAAGTACTGAACTTTTTGCTGTCCTTGTTACTTTTTATTTTACCACAACTAGACATTTTGAAGTGCTTCAAAGTTTACAGTGTATTCCTGATTGGTACACACAGGCAAAATGACATACTGGATTATTTTTCATGATTAAAACCATCATTTTTTTCTCTTATGCCAGGATTAATTTCAACAATATTAGAACAAGGATCCAATATTTTTTTGAAAGCTGCCTAAGTTTGAACATGGCGAAATGATTTTCCACATTTGCTGCTTCATACTGCAGACAATATAATGTTATTAATACAGTTGTGAATTTTTTAAGTTTCATTTCTTGGCATACACCCTTAGCCAGGGAGACTTCCTTGTATACATGTAAATGCCAGTCAATAATTTTAATATATTTAATTTTTATTTTTGTGATGCCTGTCAGCAGTTTTGGCTTACTGCTGCTGCCTCTACATACCACCTGCCTGCTGTTGCTTCTCTTTGGTTTGTAGCCAGTTCTGCTTGTCAGATGTCCTTCTGTAGTCCCAGCCTGATTGATATAATTATGATATCACAGGGGTTGTTAGACTACATCAATCTGACATTGAATGCTGCAACCCCGGCCCCCACACAATTTAAAGACATGAGTGATGTATTAATTCTGCACTGCTATTGGCCAACACTTTTGCAAGAAGAGTAGCAGATATCAAAAAATATATTACACTTCGTAGTCTAGATGCTGTATCTGAACAGTAGTTTGTAATCTAATGACTACATTGTAACAGGAATCACTGATGCATGCAGACATAAGTGTGCATAATACTTTCTGAAAAAGATCTGTAAACTATTAAAAAAATGGAAGGTCGTAATATTAAGCTCCAAGTAAACAATATGAAACATACAGAGCTCCATTATGTCCCTGGAGGTATGCATTCCTGTGAGGATAACAAGTGTCGCTTGGATTCGCAGCTGGAGGTCGAAAGAGTTTCTTTTCCCTGGAACCTGCAATGTTGGAACTCCAGGACAAGGCATTTTGGTGTCCCTTTAAGTTTTGTTTGTGTGCTTGTGGCAGAGCACAGCTCTGCTCTTTAGAAATTGGCAGGGATGGGGTTAAATTCCCCTACCTGCCTTGGTTCATTGTGTTCAGGTGGCTGGGGTTGATTAGATGATTAGTTTAACGATCAATCAGCGCCCAGCCACCTGACATAAAAGGAGGCCTCTGCTTTTCATTTGGGAGGAGGGAGCTGAGGAAGCGTTTTGGTGTTTTGGGAGATTTTTGAGATTTTTGAATCCAGTGAAGGCATTGCCCAGCCTGGAAACCTTTATTATGTATTTTTGCTTTATTTTGTTTATATTGTGTTTAAATTGCTTTGTTTTGGCCCTTGTGCCCTTTCATTTTTGTGTTTTTTAATAAAATAGTTATTTTTTTGAACTCCAGACTGTCTCTGGGCCTCTATCCACTCACCAGCCTGCCACAGTGCTGCTATTCATTTCTTTAAGAGATCTGCTGGTTCATGTTACAGAGTCTGACCTTTATAGGTGAAGTTCATCTTAGAGGAATATTTGCATATTCAATTTCATCTTCCTGGTAAATATTTAAGTTTACATCGTCCCTCGAGTGCATCCAACACCCAAGAAGTGATGTTATCCCAGCACAATATACAACCTGGAGTGCATCATTCCTATATAATGGCTCACACTAAAAAAAAAAAAAAAAAGTACTAAATAAGACTCATTACATATGTTTAAAAGTGATTTTAATCAGACAAATGTGGAATTAACATTTTGCCTCGTAAAATAGTTCCTGTTTTCCATTTACAACTAGTAAAGTATTAACTTGCGCTTGATTGTACTGTAATTGTATGTATGTATTTTTTTTATATACAGCTGTAAGTCGCCCTGGGTAAGGGCATCTGCTAAGAAATTATTATTATTATTATTATTATTAACTGTGACGTTGTAATAGTAAATTAATGTTACGACTCGGGTGGTTCATTTAAGTGTCTGTTTAAGCCCGTTCTGAGCCCCAGGTGACTGCTTATTGCATACGGCTCTCCGGAGCTATTTCGGACAAGGGCATAAAATTGTGGTAATACTGTATTAAGGTGTTCTATCGTGACGGTTTTCAAGTCTATTTGTGCTACTCTCACTCACCCAGTCATAAAAAACTTTGACTGCCCAGTTGGTTTATCGTTTTGTGGGTGCTTCATTTCTGTCAGATTCTATCTTTAGTCCCTCAGAATCGATCTCCAGGTGTCTTTTTCTTAATGTGTTTTCTTTTTTTTTTTTCACTAATCGAGAGGTGCTGTCTGGTCTCTGGCTGTGTTTGAATGCTCTTTGCTAAACACATTTTCGACATTTGTCATGTTTTTCAAGGTAAAATCCACTTTAGGAATTGTGCAATACATTCTGTGTTATTGACAATTGTGGTGGATTGATATGTATTTAGGCTTTCAGTGAGGAGGTTGTAGGCACTAGAACCATTATATGCTGAGGTAATATCATGGGGCTAGTGCTAGGCTGACCAATCAGAGCTCAGGAATATTTATAATCTAATGTACAGTGGTGTCAATATCAAATCAGCTGATGTTATGAATGAGGTTTGTCCCAGATGAGATGCTATTGAATGCCACCATAATGCAAATCATACATCCTGATCTAGTTCAGATTAAATTATATGAAATCACATATAATCAAATGCAAATCGGTAACCTTTTTTTTTTGACGTTTATAGCTTCAGTTCTTCCCAGGTTAGAAGCTTTGCTGTCGGTCTCACACCATCAAACACAATGATTCACTGAAACTCCTTCCTCTTTCCAAATGTATTCCTTTGCATGCACTGCTAATTAGAACATGCAGATCCAATAATGTCTTCAAATCTCCAGATTGGCTGCCCAGTTAAATTTTCCTCAACCATTCTTAGATAATACCCCCTTGAATGTTTTAATTGGAAGACAGCAGTCTCTTATTTACTCCAGTAGTCACAGTAACACAATACATGTTTGTACAGTGGTCTGTGTGCAAAGCAGCCAAGAAGAAAAGATATTGATTGGGGGGGGGGGGGGGGGGGGGGGGAGTCGCCTTGCTTTCTTGGATGCATTTAAAATGAAACTTACCTTTCAACAAAAAATTTTACTTGAAGAAAGTCAATGCCGAAAGGCAATAGATAAAGAGCTTCAGAAATCAAGAGTCGCTATGGAGACAAGTAATATTTTGAAGCGCCTTGTTTCAAAGCAGGGAGATGCATTTCATGATCAATGAAACCTCAGAGCAGTTCTCCTCAAGGCAAACATTTTATTTCTGTTAAGAGAATGTTTTACAAGAAAATAAAACAAATCGGCTGAAAAATGCATTCTGATTTGCCTTTTCCCGATCAGATGTGTGGAATTAACATATTAACAAATCAATTGCCTTTGGGGCGACCAGCTTATGACGAAAGACTTCTTTGGATCCAGTGATTAATTTTAACCTGTTTTGTATAGCTTTGCATATTAATGAGCCTTTTAATAACTAATTCAGAGCAGAGAAGGTAATTTGTTTTTCAAACTTCATTAAATCACTGTTTTAGTGGTAAATGATCATGTCGGCCCCGTTTTGGCTTTCAGTGAACCAAAGTGCTGCTATAATTGCCTTCTGAGTGATGAATGTTAACATTTTAAAGATATGCATGCTCATTCTTCAGTTCTTTTAAATTTGTTGGCACGCTTGTAAACAATCTGGATTAACACTGGGGAATAATGCATAATTGTTAGTTTACCAGTTGGAGAGGATCACTTAAAGACCAGCCCGTATTGCTTTTCCACTCAATATTAATAATACTATTTACGGTAAACTACGATCTGTTTCACCTGCTTTTTCTTCTGCTTCTAACTCCTTACCAGGCAGAACTGCTTAAGAGAATTATACTTATTACATATGGTTTAATATTTCTGGGCCATGTTATGTACAGAAACAGACTCTAGGGTGACTTAAGGCACACATTGATTTTTAATTATGACAAAGTTTACATGTCATTATTACAAAGGATTTTGGTAATGTAACAATATGATACATCTAACATCCCGGGAGGCACATTTGTTTTCATAAATCTTTTGAAACTATTGATCCTTCCTTGAAATAAGATGTAATTGTGGGAGACCACAGTCAGTGATGCTATTAAATAATGAGTATTAGTAAAAGAGGTATTTGTTATACTTTGCCTCGCTATTTCTGTTAAAAACAGATGCTGTTCAGAATATTTCAATATAATTTATAATTCCTTCTAATGTTTGATGTGCTGTTGGTGACCCATCAGACTGTGAAAGTAATGCTAGCTGTAGTATCTGCAGGTTGACAATATGGCACCTGGTTTAACAGGACAGTTCAGGCATTTTTTTAAAACATGCATAGCAATGCATGCTGTTACTTGTAGTCCTGTATCTCCTAAAGAAAATAGGCTAGGTAACTGAAAGCATTAGGGATGTTAACAGTTTAAAAAATAAACAGGCCTATTCCAAACAGTTCAAAAAGCAAGCACTGGAGGAATTTTTCCATGGATTTCTCTTACGAACCCCTAAAAATAAGACATCTGAGGAATAAGCTGATTTACGCTGTGATACCCAGCGCAATTGACTTGGTTTAACCTAAGGTGTACATTTATAGGTTGGCAGAGGAACAGTGAATTTGCATTAGTCTTTTTAATGAAGATTTTACAACCCAGGTAAGACATATTTGCAAAGCACATCAGAAGAATTGGATGTTAGAAAAACAATTCCTTGCAGAGTATTAATTAAAATGTTTCAAGATGTTCCCATTGATTTCTTGCCATTCTACTTCTTTCTATGGTAAGGATTTACTGAATTAGATCTATATGTGCCACAACTTCTAAACACTTGCTTACTATTGTTGAAACTGACAGTATGTCTAGACAACTAACTTAATTGACCGAGTAAGCAATCCGGGTTACTATTATCTTAATCCATCTTTAGTTGTCCATAAAGGGTAACAACAATTATTTTGAGCTCCAGATACTCTAAACATGGTTTCCTTGTCCCCACTGGCAGCCTATATCTCTTGCTGTATATTGAACATGTATTTGCTTGGTGATGTGATATGTTCTTGGTATTTACCTGTAATTGCTGTTGACTTAATTAAAACCAAACTTTAAAGTGTTTTTTGGAATACAAGTGAGATCATGAAAGCAAAGTGAGAAAATGATATTCTATAAAAGTAAAAGCTTGTTATGGTAGACAAGCATATTACAAAATTTAATAAAATAAAAACAATACCTAAATTGCATTCTGTTTAGTTACTGATCAACAGCATTATTCAGTTAGTTCAAGTTAGTCAAGAACAAGAGTTAGCTGGTAGGACATTTGGTCCATTTACTAGATTTATGGCTTCATAGTCACTCTCTTGACAGTTGCAGCTCTGTCTTGGCATTCACAAAGAAATGTTAAAATAATAAGTAAATAGACCAGACGAGTAAAGTAATTCAGGCTTGGTAAATTAATGTGTGCTGTAGTGAAACTGTGCAATAAAATAGTACGATGTATAATTCAGTAGGAAATTAATCAAGAGATTTCCATTCCAGCATTAAATATGAATAGACCCATATATATCACATTTTAAAAAGGCACACACCGTGCTGTGCCTGTGTGCTGTTTGCAGCTAATGAAAAATCAAGTAATTGAATTTTAAGAAAGGACAGAGTGTATTTAATAAAAAGGCAATACATACATTAACAAATCATGTTAAACTTATCTTTTAATAAGAGCCAATAAGGTGGTTTTACATATGATAATTTGCATGATGTTGAACAAATGCAATACCTAACCACCTTGGATTCCATTGTCTCAAGCTCCAGCAAGGTTGGTCCTGGAGAAAGGTGTGCTGGTGACTCAGTAAGGGCCACTGTATTCCTCCACCAGCATGCTATTAAAACAATATATTTCTGATACAACTTTAAACCGAGGTACTGTAACTTTGAGAACATTGAGGTTGCTATGGTAGGATAACAACAAGGGGTTGCAAAATTTCAGTGCAGGTCTAAAATGCTGGCCTAGCTAATTACCCTCCCTACATGGTTAGATTTTAAAAAGTCAATTCCCCTGGTAAATGGACAGGCCATGCTTGAAATTGAAAAAGAAAAGCAACTATTGGCTGTGTGTATCTATCTATCTATCTATCTATCTATCTATCTATCTATCTATCTATCTATCTATATATATATATATATATATATATATATATATATATATATATATATATTATATATATATATATAATCTCAATCATAGTATGTTTGTGTTAGCTTGTGTAATGTTACTGGTGCTTCAGCTGTTTAGGTCAGTGCATTTGTATATGGCTCCTAATATCTATCAAAGACAAACCACTGTGATCCTGATTAGACATCAGAAGGTGTTTTATGTTTTGACTCTGTTACCTGCTGGGTTTTTAAATGTATATCATTTTACTGTATGTTATTATATTATGCAAGATTTTGAAATGTCGAATTGGATGGTGACTTGACTTTTTAGTCTCATCTCCAGAATCCTTATGTTCACCTTGGGTCACTAATGAAAATAATTAATCTCAAGAGCAACACTTCATAAAGCAAAACCAAAACAACACACATATCTTCATGATTTCATAGTAAATATGGATTGGAGAGGAGGGCTATAGTGGGAAATTATTGACCCAAAGGAAGACAATTCTTCCTAATAGGAGGCTATAATGCCCAAAGCTGCAGGAGGTTACAATAGCCGGCTCAAGGGGCATTTCGTTTTCCACGATGAGTTGAGTCTGCTGTACATATTTAATATTCGAGTCAGTCAAAATAGTGAGAGGCAAGGTTTGATAGCAAATATGACTTTAAATACTGTAAAGCCAGCCAATGCGTATTTCATGTATGTAAAAAAAAAAAAAAAAAGGGTATATATCTGGAGATGTACTGAGCAGGCCGAAAGCAGTATAAAAATGGAAATACACATTACACACTGACCCATACATCAAATCCAGGATTACTAGGAGGAATGGCATGAGTATTCAATTATCTGCATTGTTTTTATGATATTCTAGCTATGGTGTTTCAGGTAGCTGAAGCACATACAGTACCAAGCAATGTCTTCTGTGGGTTATTTACCATAAGTGCCAAGTCAGTTCTGTGATTTGTTTTCCTACTCCTGTCATTTATATCACCCCAGCACTTTACTGTTACTGCACCAAACGTGGTTTTACCGCCTACTAATGGTACGAAAATATGCACCAATTATTGTCTGATTATGGGATATCCTATTCGGATGGCAATTCCACAAATCATTTATAATTGTGCATTATAATTGCTTGCTAAATATAAATCTCTCAATACTTGATCTATCTCTCGAGCCAAGCTAACCCCTGGCTTGATCTACAGCATAGAAAATGGGATATGAAGATCAGCTCTCTGCTTTGAGGGAAATTGCTGCAGTGAGCCCTTCCATAAAAAGGGTGTATTTAAACCCACCTCCAGTGCTTTGCATGCAAGACATGTTTCAGCTCAAAGCTCTTATCAGGCACTTCTTGAGAATACTAAAATATATCTATGAGCTATACAATCAGAGACTAATATATATAGGATGATGTATAGTAACTCTTCAAATCATTGTGTTGTTTTTTATTTATTTTTTTAATTTTTTTTCTCCACTGTAGTGGCTGCACAAATAATTGAACAATGTGTCATTCACTATTAAGCATGTGACTCGGTGTGCCAAAATCAGCATATATTGTATCTCATTGTATCCTGGTGCTATTGTAGAACATGTATATTTGTGACAATGGAGTGATAACACCTCTGCTAAAACTTTGTCAATGTACAGCACAGATGTACTTATTTTAAAAGGCATTGTTACAAAGTAATCATCAGTACATTATGTATAATGGTGTGTAATCATCAAGGTTGTTGGTCCATTACCCAGACTATCTCTCATTCAGAATCTAATTCGACATTGCTCATTGGTTAAAGTGGTTGGTGACAATACTGAGCAGCTGAAGCTGATGTGTTGCGAAGAGTGTCAAAGGACATTCCTCATAGCAAAAATCTTGATAATGGTATTACAAGTTGTCTGGAATCCTGTGCTGAATCCAAAATAAGTTACTCCAAATTTTAATAGGTAGGCCGAATCATGTTAGTACTCATTATTTCTATACCAAACCCATTATTATAAAATTACCCTGAATATAAAACTGTTTTATTGTTTTACACGTCTTCAAGCTTCAGTAATACACCTCATATAATGCAAATTAATTTCCCAGGCCAAATCTGAAAATGCACATTACATTCAAGAGAATCATGAAGGCTAGTACAGTACATCACACAAGTGAGCTCAAACATTATAACTAAGCAGCAAGACCTATTCTAAATGCAAATTACAGGACACAACATTTGAATCTGGATATAAAAAAAAAAAGACTGGGATGGTTACAAATTGAGTGCCAGACAAAAAGTTCTCCCTACAGTATCCTCCTGCTCATTATCTGACATATATTAAAACAGACTTGTTTAGATGTACTGCAGTTCATTAATTTATAATCCCTCTAGCATAAGCACCGCAGAGCATTGAGTTTTTCCGGTACTGGAATCCCACCGCAGTATGTTCACTTATTACTAGGAATAGATCCTGTATTCATTCAAAATTAAAATACTCCTGTTCTGTGCATAGAAGCCTGTGCAACACTGATATGTAGGGGAAAAAAAAAAATACATTGGTGGCTGTATACTTGAATCCAGAAGTACAAGACAGGGGTGCTACACTTCAAATGACAGCAGAGATATTGTGTAGTATCAAGCCTGTTGGCAGTAGCTCATTCCTTATTTGTTTAATTTGAAAACCAGGGAAGAACCAACCACTGAGGCAGTGTGGCAAAGTGGTGAATACGTGCAGGTGAGTGCAGTGCAGAGCAGATTAATGACACAGACAAATGATTTACAGGTGCAAGGGTGTTTATTAAATTATTGTAATGTCCAGAGCCTTATAGCAAACCTGCAAACAATAATAGTGTTGGAAGTGGTACAGCAGCGTGTATCACTTCTGATTATAATCCCACAGGTTTGACCCATTACCCAAAGTCCGATTCTATCACCCACACAAAATACAAAACACAGACACAATTCCAACAGTGTGTGATTTTAGTGCTAGTGGTGCAAAAAGACAGTTCCTGTAGTGGAAAGGTGAGTGGTGATGTCCGGGTTTTACACTAGCCTGCGGCTGTAGCTCCTGATCGTGCTCAGTATTCTTGGTGAGAAACGACACACAAGACTAACAGTGTTATTACACAAACGAAACAGAACACTCCTGGTTTTTGGTACAAACAATATGGGCTCCTTCTAGGTTATTTGGCTTAACCATCTTGAAAGGAACAGATCACTGAACCTACGTCCCCCTATTTATACCCTCGCCCATGACCCCTAGGTTAATGAGGGCATCTGCTCCTCCAATCCTCAGATGCCATGTCATCTACCGTCCGGGTCAGTGAGCTTGGGTGCTGTAGTTCTGCCCCTTTCCTAATGGCCGACTTCCACCTACCCTACGGAATAAATTGTCTTGCCATTTTCTTAAGGGTACTCTGTTCCTTCTTTCTAGTGCCCTCACAGGTCGGGAAGGAGATCTAACACCAAGCGTCATTCGATCTCTGTCACAGGCAGTCATCTAATTTTCAAGTTAAATTCATGCTTGTGAATATTTCTATGAGCGACAATGCACAACAGCAACTAGAGATTAAAAGATGCATTATGTAATATATATTATGTATAGAAGGGTTTCATTTGTTACTGTTATACATGCACAGCACGAGACATTTTATTGATCTAGCTGCAAAGAGCAGGAGACACTTTCACACATGAAAGCAACTACGCCAGGTGAGCATGCTGTCTCCTAATGTGTGCAATAGATTTTTTATCAAAAACTTCATGTTTGCATCATTAACTCAGCAAGTGCCTTAGTGCACATACTTTCAAACCTTGGTTTAGACTAATGAAGATGATTTAGCATATTTAGTTTCTTTAAAATAAACAATACATTTGTGGATAGTACTGAACAGACTACTGGTGATTTTCCATGGAAAATATATACATATATTCAGGAAAGCCCCCAGAAATCTTTCACATGGTATGCAAAACTGAATCACACCAACATCCCATCTCCTGCCGAAAACGACTGCATCAGCATGCTGAGTGTTACATTTTCGTTCTTTCCTGAGTTTCACAGCACCTACACTGTTACATTAGAAAAACTGCAATCAAATTGCCTCGCCGCTTCCCTTTCTAAAAATGAATAAACACAGCACAGCGCCATCGAGACAGAACAGCAACTACACGACAGCAGCCAAATAGTCCACGACAGCAACAAAAGGTACCTATACACCTACTTGAAATACAGACTTAAACTAGGGGAAAAACAAATCTGTTATGCTGGTTCCATTTCTAATCATTACTCTCACAATCACTACAACTAATGTAATCATTACACACACCCTAAGCATGGCATATAAACAAACATTTACATTTTTTTTATTTTTTATCTTGCACGTTGTGCAAAACAGGCAGTTAAAAAATAAATAAATAAATAAATAATAATAATAATAATAATACAACTTGCCATTTATGAGTTAATGATTAGGACATGTGTTATTCATTCTAATATAAGACACTGATAAAATTAAAATATAAATGAAACTTGTATAAATGTACTTGTACTGTGCTCAATCCTGGAAGAGCAGCAGAATTCAGATAATGCAGGACTAACATTCAAACGTATTTTCGGTGTTTAAAACGCCAGTACCATTAGTGGCAGAATCAGACAGTTCGCTGCTTGTACTGATTTTTTTCCATCTAGCATTCTGGATCTTCAGAAGAAAAATTTTTGTTCTTTTTAAGGCTTTAACCAACTTATGTGCTTCTGTTTGCTCATCACTACCAATTAATAAACAATACAATCCTATAAGCTTAAAATGTCTGTTTTGCTTCAACCGATTGAACAAGATTATTTTTCATACCAATATTACGCACGGTGCATAACACTATGGGTGCTAATGCATATATTTGTTACCATAGATACAGGTGAAGTCAACAAATGTACAATTTAAATTTATTCCAAAGCTCGTTCTTTGTGTTTATTCAAATTTTTTTGCAAACGTTTTTGAAAATATTTTATATCCCATGTTTAACATAGAAATGGGTCAAGATTGACCAAAAAAATAAATAGAAACACACACTCAGCATAAATTCCAAGACATAATCCTGTTTTGCCACTATAAATAGGGTTTGCTAAAAGATGTCCTTGGATGCAGCATGCCCCATCTATCTATTAAGCAGACAGCTTTGTCTTTCCCCAGCTACAAATTACAATCCCTTCACGTCGGAGGATGTTTTATTGTTGGCCAGTATGACAGGTTGTCCAAGCTCTGGCTCATTTCTTGAAGTGAGCTTTAGCTGAGGAGACAACACACAGAAATTAAATTCCCTGAGTCCCATTCTTGGGTCTAACTATCTGCCTTGGCACTAAGAGAAGCCCCAGAAACTTTAGGGCACCTCTTCGCATTGTGCCTCTTTATTTAGTAAGAAACAATTTTTATTTAGGCAGTGCTGCGCAGTAGACATTTATGACGATTAATATACAAAATTCGCCTGATATTGCTATTGTCAGGTTTGCCATAATTTGTGTGCCCGAATACCGGTTATTTAATTAGCGTTTCGATTTAACAGAAAATTGTCCTTTTTTACAAATTAAATTTACGTTCACTAAGTGCCTTAGGATTGAACAGATTTGTACAAACATTTTAAACAAACATTTTGAACAGAACAAATGTTTTGATTGCATCATAACCTTGAAGTAGGTGGTTGTTCATTACTACATGATTTTGTTGCAGGAATGTGCAGACAGATCAATAACTAAGAGACACTACTTCACCATTTATAGTACTACAATATCTGCTCTTAGGTTTCAACACTTATTGGTGACAGCCTTTCTGCCATCTTAAACGTATTGCAATGAGGTGATGGACAATGTATATGTATAATACATATGCCTTTTCTAATAACATTATTAGAGTAGTGAATTAATTCTCTGTATATACTGTGAAGGTGAACAGTCTTTTTTTTTTTGTTTTTAAAGAAAGCATTGGACGGTCTTCCCCAGGCAAAGCAAGCTATTTGACAGAAACAATTGTTTCTGCAGCCTCAGTACACGAGGGTTCTTTTGACCAGTGATGGACTTAACTGCTTTAATGATTTTACACCAGGTATCAATTCCCAGTGAGGTGGCAAGGGGCAGGTACCCATTACTTTCTGCTCCCCAGTCCACAACTCAAAAAATGAAATAAAAATAGAAATACAGTAAAGCAGATAAATACCTCAAAGTAATGGCCAAGTGGTGACATTTGTCAAAGTTACTGATGGACAATGGAAAGCCAAAATGGTTGCCCAGAGAGTTACTATACCCTACCCATGGGAAAAGAACTGAGGGTTGTTGATTTTTTTTTTGTAATGCCAGAAACTGAATCTATTCTACATGATAGAGAGATTGAAATCTGTCAGATCAACACTACTTATGTTAAAATCAGACAGTAATTACAAATCAATCCAAAGCTGTTTTTAATGGGCTTTGGATCTTTAGCTGCGGGACAATACCCCTCTGTATTTTGTATGTTGGAATTTTAACTTCACTGTTTACTCTCCACCTATCCACTTCTAGAATAATAACTCTGTTACATACATACATCATATGTGTTATAATGTTCAATTTTGTTCCTCCCTAAGTAATCCTCACAACACCTCAGGAGAACTGAAGGTCAATGGCTGTCCCACGATCGCAGGACCAAGCCAATTGTCTCTTTACCTCCAAGGAATCTATAATGAATGTCAGCAAGCTACCATCACCTGGAGGAAAAAGGCCAGCCCTGCAGGTGTTTGCTTTAACCTCATTCAGAATCTGGTCAGCTGGGTTTGCTGTAATGCAGTGAGAAGAAACTGCCATATCCCCATCATTGACCAGCAACGTTGCACAGCCAGGACCCAAACATGCCTTCCCATGACTGTGTGAATAACCCTGCACACCAAACGGACATGCCTTTATCAGGTGAGCCACTCAGGGACCCATTTAATGAAATCAATAACATTTAGCTTTGCAAGCACATCAATGCAGAGATCATGTTTACATCTCTTATAAACAGGATTTCCTCTCTTTTGCATCATTTGTCAAAGTATGTTGTTCCAAGTTGATTTCTTCCTTAACTGTCACATGTTTTGAGGATGTGCCAAACATTAACAATAAAAAAAAACTCCAGTTCTGTATTTAGAAAGACCTTGGATGATGACTTTTTTCCCCCCACAAAACCCCAATGTCGATTGCAATTTATTAAAAGCGATTGTCCAGAAGCCAAGTTGAGCTCTGAAATGATAATTACACTTAAGTAAAGAAATTATGTGTTTTAAAGCAAATAAGATAGTCACATTACCATTTAGCTGTTTTCTGGATCGTATTGCAACATGTATGGTCATTTTGTTCCTGTATACACTCCAGATCATTTAAAAATAGCACAGTTGTTCTTAAGTTTCATGTATTGGCTGAACCTCTGCTTTTCTGGGCTTGATTACATTCCATGTTTTGTTTATAATAATAACCTCGCGTATTAACTAAAAGCATTTCACACATGAGGTAACTTTAATTGAAGAAGAATATACAGGTATATGACCGATCTGGATGGCTGCAGGGATGATGTCAAACCAGGAACAGAAACCAAAACAAGTCCTGGCGGGGCAAACTGAAACACAACGACACTCAGCGTTGTATTAAACAAACTAAAATAAATATTTAAACAGAACAAAAACACTGATATAAACAAAAGGGCACCTTGGCCAAACAAGCAAACAACAAACAGCAACAAGTACTACGCTGGTTGCAAAACCAGCATATGTAGCAATTGTTAGCTTTCTTTAAATTACCTCCACATTCCACACTAAACATCGTTCTCTGTTCAGCCAAACTGCAGGTCTTTTATATTCTGGCCGAGGGGTTATCTAGCTATTAATTATCTTATTACCCCTCGGCCATAGTATACACAAGTTAATTAAGTCTGCGTGACTGTCAGCTAGTTAAAATAATCAGTAGCTGACAGTCACTCATTCTCACAAGGAATTTAAAACAAAACAATAACAAATAATGGCGGCACTTTTCGTCTGTGTCGCAAATAATAACAATACACCTTTATAACAATAAGGTTTTTCACCTGTCAAATTTACATAAAGAAGAAGAAGAAGATACAAAAAGGGGCAAGACACCCTGTCACAGACTGACATTGTGTTTTTGCTACTGCACAGCTTTGGTTTTGATTGCAAAACAATAGAATGTATTTTTTTTATTACAGCCTCCTGGCCAAATACTAAATTCGTTCTGCATTTCTGAAGGTTGAGATGCACTGCTAAAAAACATTAGGCACTATAATTTAAGTATGGTAATTAACATTAATCATGATAAAAATGAATGCTGTTTCAATTGAAATTATCCAAATGCATAAATTAGCACTGAGTTACTTTGGGAGAATTATTGTTCCAAACATTTTACAATGATATGTAACAATTTACTTAGGGTGTATAGAACGAATTAAGTTAACATCATATTAATTTTGTGCTTATTGTATTATTATGATATATTTTTAACAATATCCCTTTGCTATTTGTTATGATACATCTATAATTAGTCTCTATATATTCCTATACTTTTTTACTGTATGTTAATGAGTGGGCCAATTAATCACAACTGCGAGAAAAGTAATGAGAATTTTGTTTTCCTGACACTGTTAAATCTTTAACCTTCCCACCAAGATTTGAGCTATTCTTTTAATTCCTTAGTTGTTTTTGTTCCTCATTTTTGCTGCTGTTACTATTTTGTGATGTATTACATGGATACAGTACAATGTATCCAAGGACGATAGCTGTAACCAAGTTTGTCACAAGATATAGAGATTATCCACTTGAGTTTCAAATCTTAGATAAGCACAATATGTATAAGAGAACTAATATATTTTAAGCATGATAAATAAAGAATATCATTATTGTACAATTTTCCACTTTTAAATAACTTGTTTTTAAAGCACATGTCGGATTTGCATAATAATGCCTGAAATTCTACTCTCAAATGTTAATGTAATTTCTTCCTGAAGACAGATAATATCGTTTAGATCGAACTATCATTTAGGTCTGTCCACTGTGTGATTTTAATTTAAGAGAAATACAACATTTAAAATGAATGATCTGCCAAGATTAAGTGCAGTAGAGGGTCACATCTTTTAGTGCTGATGTCAGCCTGTGACAGAGAGTGAATTAATCCTAGTCAACAATCTCCCTCCCGACCTGTGAGGGCGCTATATAACAGGAACAGCGTGTCTCGTACTGGATGGTTTGGCAGTTCATTCCAGGGTCAGTCGGGTCTAGTCGCCCTAGTACGGTAAGCAATGTGTCAGTCATGGATTGGAGGAGACGTGATTGAACTAGTTATTGGATGGGGCGTGACTAAAGTTATTTTAGGGGATGTGACGATACAATCTGTTCGTTTGTTATGGTTTTATGAAAGGACCAGGAAGGAGAAAAACGAAACCGTGAGTGCTTGTATTTGTTTTGTTAACCACTGTTTATTTGTATTTAGTAAACAGCTAACAACCAGGAGCTGTTGCTGTTCCAGCCAGCATTAAAACCGGATTCTAAATACTCACCAATAAGTCACCAATAATTTTGTTTTCAGCACCAGCACAGGAGCACTGCGAGAAAGGACGCGGAGCCCTACTTGTATTATTGTTTTATTATTTCGGGACTGAAACCCTGTTTTGCTTAGCTGTGCAATTACACATTGCTGTGTAGTTGCCAGCATTATTATTTGACAGATCCAAACCCTGACAACAATTAAAAGAAATGTTTGGACCGTGAACACTGTGTTATTGTCGTTTGCCACAGAGACGCAGTATTCTTATTAAAAAAACTCTTCATGCAAATCTAGAAGTGGAGTAGCTAGAAGTGGATGATCTAATTATCATCAAACCCTTGCACGAAGCCTTTACATTTCCAGTATCCTAAATATGATAAGGTTCATGTTTTTGAATCACTTTATTAACATTTCTAGGAGTGCTTTAATATAGCATTTTATATTCAGTATTCTGTGCTCCATAGGTAATGGAAAATGAGTCAAATGCTGCGATAGCTTTGCTGTATCTGACTACTACTGGTCATGAGATGTCCCTTATGGCAGTGGTAGACTCCTATAGATTTTAATTATGATGGGTATTTATGATACCTGCAGGTATACACACCGTTGCTATAGTAATCTCTTTCCACTTGTTTAACAAGCTGGAATCATGAAAGATGTGTTTGCCTGCTGCATTTTCAAATTGCAATGTAGGGGAATCATTCTGGTTGATTACAAATTTGTCTTTTTTTTTCACGCATCAGTATGGGACATAGAGCAGTTAATTAAATTGTAAATTATTAAAGTTTATTTTAAAGTCATAACCAAGTTATACCCCCCCCCCCCCCCCCCCCCCCCCCCATATGCTACTCTGCTATCTTTAATGGAACAATACACATGTGCTGACATTTACCTGAAGTGGCTACCATCTAGTTAATGTCTCACAAGGTTGAACTAAAGATGTTGCCATTTGTTAAGCAGATTAATGCTAGAGAGAAGTTTGAAGTCAGCATTTTCTTCATGTTATTTAATATCAAGCACAGCTGAACTAATTGCTGTGATGCATGTACCACAAAACATTATGCAAAAAACATCTGATTCAAGCACCAGTATTTAACTCTTACATTGATTGAAATTCATTTTGCGTTTGTTCTACACTTGTTACACTTCAAGAAAGTAATCCTGTTTTTTTTTTTTTTTTAATTTGGAATTGGCAATTGTTTTTTTCCCCCATTTTTTCCCCGATTTGAAATGCCCAATTTTTTTAAGCCTGGCTCACTGCTGCGACCCTCGCGGGAGAGACGAAGATGAATACATGCGTCCTCCACTTCTTTTCACTCTGCTGGCCCACCATGCAGCTACCTCACAGCTACAACGTCAGAGGACCACACAGCTCCCGTCCATGGCTAGCAGTGGAATAGCCTGGCCCTGAACTGGCTATCTCCAGGCTATCGGGTGCATACTGCACTCCACGAGGAGTGCCTTTACTGGATGCGCCACAACGGGAGCACCAAAATAATCCTGTTTAAATAATATCAGGTTCACAGTAAGGAAGTCACAACAGCGTCAGGAGAGATGATTGCTTAATTACCAGTAAATTATTGAAGTGGGCATAGAGGTGATTAAACCAGTGACCCTGCAGTTTTTAATCAGACTATCAATCAAACTGAATACAATAAAAGATAAGTAGGATATTAGGTCACAATTAAAACACACAAATATTAATCAAAAGTTTAATGTCTGTGTCAAGTCCATAATTAAATTATACTGTAAACAGTCTTACTTAACATAAATCTGAATTCATCTATTTATTTTTGTTTGTTTCTTTTCAGAAATTAGGACACACTCAATGAAACTGTTATTAACTAAGTTATTTTTCCCAAAACCAAGGCCTGCATTATTAACAGTATTTGACATTCTTGACATTTTAACGGGTCTGAAAGCCATGTCTGCAACTTTGTCAGAAAGCAATAAAAACAGTGTATATTAAAAGAAAATATATCCCAAGAACCATAAAAGGAAGCAAAGAGAGTCAGTATATGTTTCTCAACCAATAAACTTTGCTATATACTGTATGCTATATATTGCTATAACACTGTATAGTTCTGCTTTAACTGTGGTTTAAAAGGGCAAATAGCTTTAAGATTGCATGCAAACCCTTCTCAGATTGTTGACCCTCTGGCACTCAGGAGTAGGAGGAATCTGCAATAGAAACTAACTGATTATGACAAGGTTTGGACAAAACTGATAAAGCATGCCTCTCAAGTCACATCAGATGACTGTAGAGTAGAGGCTCCACCTCCACCTTTAAGCTATCCTCTAGCTTCTGCCCTCAGGTGGAACTAAACAAACTCCCCTCTCGCTTCACAGTTATGATTAGCAAGTCATCAGGAAATTTCAGTCTCAAGCTCATCTATTGTGATTTCATCTACTGGGGTTAGGAACAAGTACACCCTTTTCTGCTGGTGAGGTAGTGCCAGTGCAGATAGGCTTGAGATTTTTTTATGTTTTTTTTTTTTTTTTTTTTCTGTCATGTATTTTTGTGAGACAAAAATTGAATTAAACAGATACAGTTACTAACAAAATCCAAGATGGCATGGCAGCAGGAAAGCACCACACATAAAGATAAACTGACCAATGAAAAGCATGGAAATATTTACATTACAACGCCTAGCACAGCACAAGCAACGTTTTAAGATGTTTCTGTCGTACATCAAACATGACGTTGTGTACGGTTCTATCTACAGCAGCATGTCTTAAGTCTCAGAAGGGGCCCATGGTCTCAGAAATTACCTGAAAGTTTAGCTCCAGTTCATTTCCATTCACTAACTCATTTTGTTTATTTCCCATCCATTATGTCCCAGAGCTCAGCTCAGTCGACACCAGAAGCTGCGCATTTATTTTATCTGAAGAGACAGAGGAAGCATGTGTTATTAGAAACATCAAACTTTGTAAAGAACAGTCCTGTCACCGGAAGCTTTGCTGTAAACTCTGAGAGAACAAGGTAAAAGGGATGCTAGCAGAAACTGACCATCACATCCTGCATTTTACCTGAAGAGAGAAAAAAAAAAAAAAAAAAAAAATTTAATTAAAGGGCTGTGAAGAATTGCAATTACAGAAAATATCCCCTGGGCAACCATTGTACTGCAGCAACACCAATGCGCAAGCCTGTGGTTGGACTGTGTAGGTGTATTACCTTTAACTCCCAGTAATAAATGAAGAAAGATGCCAGTTTCATAAATAATAAGACTCCTCTTTAGGAAAAGTTACCTCGATCTGAATGACTGAAAGGGGATTTGAAAGACTACCAGTTAGCTGATACGACACCTTCATGGATGAAAATAAAGGTACCACAACTCAATATTTTAATATGCATTGGCAAGAAAAAAAAAATGTTATTTATAAGTATGAGCGATTGTTTGATATCTAAATACAGATAGAGTAATATGCAATCACACATCATGCATTAATATGCAAACATCATCACCTTGCATCCTAATATCATAATTAACACAATACTGTATACCAGATTTTTACAATGTGAGCTTCTTTACATTGTGATTTTCTAGTCATCCACAGTGTTGTTGCTCACAGAAGTTGCTCTTGCTCACAGAAGTTAAGAAAATTAAAAGATATCCTTCATCAACTCATGTTTTGAGTACCACTGAATTTATTTGAAACAAAGAACAAACCAAACCTGCTACAGCTACAAGTGGCACTTCTGTTTTATTTTTAACAGAAAACTTCACGCCTGGGACATGAGATACGATTCTGTTTCCCTCCGAATGAGTGAAAGTCGTTTGTATCTGGTGGAAATTCAGAGTTTTTATTAAATTAATTATAGTAATTTCACTCCCAAATGGACCACCATATCTGACATTTGAACTTCACAAAATGTGTCTAAATTTGCCATCTCTATATATGTAATAAAATGAACCTAGTGTAATCCTTTGAATTTAAGATGCAGCCCAAATTTCCTACCCTCAATTTGAGGAAAAATAAAGCATCAAATAAATATGCATTTGCAAAGACATAGCCTCAGTTACGCACATGGAGGCAGTTTGCGGCTGTAGGCTGTCACACAGAGCATTACAGTTATGTGCTGCTTCTCATTTCCAGTCGTGATTACTCACACCTGTTTTTTTCCCAATTCGTGAACTGTGATATTGCTTGGCATGTCGAAAAATACAGGGGTCTGATCAACATTTCTGTCTGTCCAAGCTGGTATTGTTTGTTAGAAGCATTGAAACTGAAAAAGCTTATCTTTCAATTCCTCGGGAAGCCATATGACACTTCTTGAAAATGGCTGCCTGTATGTCAAGAATGATTCGAGAGGCAGTAATGTTGCTGTTTGTGTATTTGGGTAGTCAGGTCTTTTGTTGGTGATTTTAATGCACCTTTTACTATACTGTACTTTAATTTAAGATGCAGGTTATTTTTGAGAAGCAAAACATGGTTCAAAAAGTGTGTCTTAAATAAAAAAAAAAATACAATAGATCTGGGTCCAGATTAACTGGGAAATCAGAAAACTTTCTAAAATGATATACTCAATAATATATAATGAGTGCTCATAGTACATAACCACTAACTTAAGGCAAACTCACTGAATAGCAAGATTAAACTTACTACCAGTTTTTAATCATTACTACAAACATATTTAATTCAGCATTTCTTAGAACATATTCTCTCATAGTATAATATTATGCTTGAACAAGTTTTACAAATTCAAAACATCTATATGACTTTCAATAGCACTGTATAATAGGAATCTCATTTGAGCTCTTTCTTTATGATAGAAGACACAAGTGCTAGACGTCTAAACTTTCCATGACCCTCCAGCCTTAAATGATTAATTGGGGTTAATTCGCCCGTAACCTGAAACAACCCCTTTAACACAATGTAGTCTTCCTGATTAATTAGAGTAGCAGAAAACTCAACAATCTTTTCAATAATTGATGACTGAAAGAAAACATTAATCACAATTACTATTTTAGTCCATCCCAGATATTGTTGTGCATCAGATGAGTTCATGAAAAAAAAAACATATCTCATTTACTATTTACTATAATATAAGATTTAATGTACATATTTTACATCAGCTTTTATGTCTTTTTTTTTACCAATAAGCAAAACCACAAGGTCATTCTGACTGAGATGTGGGGGTAATGATATACAGCTTAGTTAGCTACTGTACCTGAATTGGTGTGGTGTTACTGACCGCATAAAGGATACCATCCCTCAATAACCATGAGATGACAGGTAACCCAACAATACATGATACCTTTAAGTAACACTTTGCTCTAATAACTGTGTTGTTACTTAGTTAATACATGTGCACTTATGCATAATTACATGTTATTATGCATAGTTACAATGTATTTAATGTGTACATCTTTTTGCATGATAGAACTACACAATTGTATCAGAAGGGTTAGGATTAGAGTTATAGTGTGCAAAAAGAATGACATATTAAGTACATTGTAACTCTGCATAACAACGCTGTAATTATGTGTAAGTGCACACATATTTACTACATAACTATTATGTAAACACACTGTAATTAGAGACACTTAATGTAAAGCGCTACCTAATTTAATCATTATTTTTCCCCCTGTGAAGGTTATGAAGTCACCACCTGGCCTCTTTAGGGGGGTTTGTTAAGACTCTTTCAATGGTCAACTCAGGGGGCACCTTGAAGCCTAATGGTTTTGTTTAGACAATGGCCTCTTTCAGTCTTCTATCAACCTCTGACTACCCTAGCTGTATTCCAGTGGCTTTTCATTGGACTGTTGCTGTTCCAAGTTGCCATAGTTTCTCATTCCAAATGCTATTCTTGTGACTGTTGACAGTTACCATTGCTCCCCACCCAGAAAGCAAAAACTTCAGTATCAGTTTTTAAGCAGAAGTCTAGAGCACTGGTGATATGGTTAAACGGTAAACTGTGACAGGATTTGTTTTACAACAGATGACAGCATGTCAGTACTCAATAAAAGAGGAAGTGTTTCACAGGCCAACTAAAAGCTGTGTTGTAATAGATTATATACATGGTTTAATCTTGAAATGTATTTGATCTGGTATCATAATGGTAGTCAGTCACCTTTTGTTGAAAGTGCATTCTGGCAGACTCTAAACTCATTAAATATATATAAATGTCAAAAACTGGTTTGCTACAGATCACAATACTACAGATCATACAACCTTCTCATTGACTTGTAATGGAAAAGTATAAAACGATTATAGGAAAACTGTGTCCTGACTTGGTTCTGTTTGTGTACATTACAAGATAATAAATGATCTCAAAATTAGATCCATAACAGCCCATCAAACTTTGATTACTATCCAAGACAATAAATGCGTAGTTCCTTTTTTGTGCACGATGCGTGATGCTATTATTTGCTACCACGCATTACACAAGCACCTAATTAAGCCATAGATCAAACAATTGTAGGAAATGATGGGTTTTTCAGACAAATTCTGGCTCAATATAAGCAGAAAATTGGACCAAACTGACAAGACAAAATTAGCTCTTTGGTCAAAATTTAATTCTGTCC
The DNA here is from genome assembly GCF_017654505.1 of Polyodon spathula. Lineage (NCBI taxonomy): Eukaryota > Metazoa > Chordata > Actinopteri > Acipenseriformes > Polyodontidae > Polyodon > Polyodon spathula. The sequence continues at coordinate 4,506,392 of NC_054554.1, forward strand.
GCTGCTCGCTCAAAGTCTGGCCGAATTAATATGTGCTGGACAGATCATGAAAGAGCAGTGCTATGATTGTGCAGTGAATTATAACAGAAGTGAAGGCTGAAGTATTTTATTTTAAAAGAAGAAAAGCGTTATGAAGACAGGTTATTCAGCTTGGTCCTGGAGGTTCTGCTGTGATGCCTTTGACATATTAACTGTCATGTAACTGAGTCTCTGGAGAGGAGATGGGCAATCACCAGCGCGGTGACACACACACGCAACACGTGCACTTCAGCCAAGAGCTGGGAAAGCAGCTGCACCCTCATTCTGGAGAGCAGTGCATGGAAAAAAGGCAAAGGCACATTCATTCTAACAGCACTGGTTGGTATTTTTGATTAACCTCAAACAAAAATGCAAATATATCGATATACGATATTTTGTTGATTTTTTATTAAAATGCACAAACATTTAGAATCTGAGATTAAATTACGCTGAGATTACGGTCAAGTATACCCCTATGGGCGTTAGTCGTATCTTCTGTTTGACATTCATTCATGGTCCCTGTACAGTCCAACATGAAAGGAGTAGTATAGTTAAGCCTAAACTAGCATTGTCATTGTGTGCTAGAAGAAATAAAGAACATTTTAACATTTCAAATCACTGTATTAGAATGTGATTTCATCTCATTTATTTTTTGTTTCCATTGATTTTGAATATTGGAGGACCGCAGGACATAATTTTAACACTTGCCTTTAATTATTAATATGCTTTTTGAAGAAAAAATTGCTGATATGTATGTGGCCTGTCTGCTTTGTATCTTTTTTGTGCCTTTTTATTCTTAAATGGAGCTTGAGAACACAACAGATGGCACAAAACTGTTATGTTATTCTGTAAATGCATAACAGATCCAGTTAATTTCTTGCAATATACACCAAATATATCTAATTACAAAGTGTATGCTGTACTATTATAATTATTTTTCATTTTTAGTAAAATAAGAGATGGTGTCAGTGATTTTTAAGCTCAGCCGATACAAATGACCAGCGCTCTCACGGTCTGGTGGAAGTGTCAAAATGTTGTGTGACTAGCATTTATTTATTTTTTTTCAAATACATTTTTTCCACCCAATTTGAAATTCACAATGCACAGTATGGCCTCACTGCTGCAACACACTTCAACAGACAGACTCTGTTCCTGCTTTCAAGACGGTTGTTACCAAGTTACTGAACCCTAGAGGCAAGATCTCAGAAACAGTTTTAACCAGGGGTGGCACTGAGAACAAACTATTACTTTACCCAGGACAACAATTTATTTTCAATGTCTGTGTGACTTCACAATTCACAGGTGCACTGAAGCTTTCTCATATGTGCCTCACTTTAATTATTGAGATTTTTATTAAACCTCGAGAAAGGCTTCCGTCTGGATGATAAATTAGGTCTCCTAAAGGAAACAAGACCCACTGGAGACCTTCTAGGTAATAATATTGTTTTGATCAATGCTTTTTGAAACTCAAGGAGTGCATAATGCATTTATCTGTGCTTGTAGTCAAAATGATAAAATATGGTAGAGGAAATGAATAATTTGTACTAACACTAATGCATTTGAAAAACAAAGGCTGTTTTTTTTTGTTACCTGTTGATTCTGGCTGCTCATTGGCTAGAACAGCTAGTAACAGCTATATATAATATCCTATATATATATATATATATATAATCTATTATTACATATATTAATATTATATATATAGTATAGGGACACCAGTAGACTAGAATAAAATCATAAGACCAGCGTATACAGTCTTAAAATCAATTCTTCCCATAGCTGGAATTTCTAAAAGGGTATTTTTTACAGCACAGTTTCAAGATTTCAATCATTTCAGTATTAAGTCATAAATCAATTCAATAACATGATTGATTTCTGTTCGCATCAGGTAAGCACTAAGCTATAGTTCTTTTTTTCCCCCAACATTTTTTTTCTTGCTTTGATTCATTCTCCTGTGTTTTTATGAACAGATTTGATTGCATTTCATTTCTTATTGTTCATTTAAATCCTATTTGTTGTTTGGTCTCTGACAACCTACTCTACAGTGAAGTATATACACATTATGTCTGTGAATTATTGTAATCATCTCATTGTGTTTGCTTTGGCATCCATAAATCTAGAAGTTCTGTCACCCACAAGACAATGATAAAGAATGGGGACAATGTTTGTGAAGTAATTTCATTAATTTCTTTTTTTTGTTTTGCTACATACACTGTATCCTACCGTCAAGTGTTTTATAGTTATGGATAGCATGTTAAGATTGCTCTCAACCAGGGAATCTTTAATAACAAATAATAATCTTTATTTTTATATAGCGCCTTTCATACTGGACCACCATCACAAAGTGCTTTATAAGATACGAGACTAGGGTGTGTGAACTATTCATCAGCTGCAGAGTCACTTACAACAACGTCTCACCTGAAAGACAGAGCACAAGGAGGTTAAGTGACTTGTTCAGGGTCACACAATGAATGGCTGAGCTGGGATTTTAACCAAGGACCTCCTGGTTATATGCCTGTTTCTTTAAGCACTGGAACACACAGCCTCCTATTAATAATGCAAGACCCTGTAAATATTATTAAACAGCCTGTAGCATTAATTGTTTTTATTTGCTCCATTGTCTCTGTATGATGTTTGCAGTCATTGAGAGCGATTCTGTGTTCCAATGCTCTAATACTGAATGATATCATACCTGGCTTTGAAGTTACTTTGAGCTTGTCAGGAGAATTCAGGCTAGGATCCTCAGGAGTATCCCCAGGAGTATCTCCATATTTGGTTCAGATTTGAATAAATGTTGTTTTTTCACTGATGAGCAAGCAGGGCACAACAGACACTCATTTAACGCACTTTAGTCATATAGTTTATGTGTTATTGATTTGATGCCTGAGGGCCTTACCATTCCATTTCATATCCAGGCTACGTTAAATGATCTTTACTGTAGACCCATCATAGATGACCTTTCTCTACCTTCCAGTCTGTCCTGGCATCAAGACTTAAGGGTTTGAGTCTTTCCCTTCAATGAACAAAACACCTAGATCGATTTAATACTCAGCACTGCTTAGTTGATATAAAGAAAACCCTATATACATTTTTTAGTTTTCATTTTTTTTAAAACAGAAATTGAATTATTAAGATGGTAATGTTTTATATATTTTGAATGTATGTATTCAGCTACTCTTTTTTTAATTCAGCCCACTTCTAGTACATACAAAAAGAACTGAAGAAATGTAGGGGGTGGGAAGAGGCTATTCCACACAGAATGCGTGCCCCTTGTTAGCAGGTGAATTGCTTCATAAACTATTAATTTCCTACCTAATAAAACATATAGTGCATTTATAAGTCATGTTTTCAACTTTTACTGCTTCTGTTTGTGCCATCCTAAACCTATTCTCTATGTGCTAAGTTTGAAGCAGTGACTTGTGCTAATTGTATCTATACGATATTATAAACTTCAATTTAACATCATTACCTTTTTTTTTCTTCTACTAGGTTTACAAGATGTTATAGCTAATGGGATTAGCCAGGTAACACATTCCTCTTCTATAAGTGAAATTGTTCCTTGAACAATTAAACAGTGTTCTGTAATACTTAAAGGCAGACATGTCAGGGCACAGTCACGATGCAACTAGCTGGAGTTAGTGCTGCCCAGTGTGATTTGTTACACCTAGATATTTTGGTGCCACAAAGAGCCAATTGCACATGAGAACTTCTATGTAGAGAATTCAAACACACACACACACTCCCGCTCCAACCACAATCTCTCTTCCATTATAACCTTATGTAAGTTGATTGATATTTTTACCTGTTTTTTAAAAAAGGGGGCAAGGGAGAAACCAGCATGTGTTTCAGTTCAGGTGTTTTCCAAAAACTAGGAATATCTCCAAGCAGCTTTAGAGAGTAACATCTCCAAGGTGCTTAGCTTAAGCATAGATGGAAATATAAATGCTGGTGTTGCAGTGTCCTGCAGTTCAATTGACCTCCTGTTCACATGCCTAGAATAAATGCTACTGGGCAAGGACTCCAGAGTGAAAATAAAGGTTTCCTGACAGCCGGAGTGCCGTGCACTTTAAAAAGATTGCACTTAGATGTCAGTCAGGCTATTGGGAAAACCTGATCTGCACACATGGTTTCCTCACTTCCATATTGATTTTAAAGTTTCCTTTGAAGAGCACATTAGACATAAACTTGATGATCTGTATAGCATCTAGACAGAAGGCTTCCAGGGCACAAGTGGGAATCTTGAAGCATTCAAAGTTTGTTAGTGAATCCTGAGGGCGAACAAAGGTTTTTTTTTTTATCCTTTCTCAAGTATCTATGCTGCATTAATAAAGCACCTCATAACTGTAGTGTTGTGTAAATAACTGTGACAGACACAACTGTACATATTTACAGGTATTGTAGATTGTAGATTGCGAATAAAGTCAATGTCCCTTTAGTGTTTGCTTATCGCTCGGTCTGCAATTTAACAGAGCCACCTTATGGCATTCTCTTTGCATTGCTTGGTTGCTGTTTAAACATTCAAATGACTTTTGGTACATGTAACTCCCCACATGTGGTACGACTCCAGTAAATATTGCAGTTCATATCTCTGACAGCCCATATCTCTGACAGCTCATATCTCTGACAGTAACAGTGATAAAGCACCTATACCCTGTCACGAGGAGGCTTTTCCTGAGAAGTGAAATATCTGTGATAGTATTTATTCAAATATCTAATAATAATACATTTCACCAGTGGCATCGACAACTGTTGTGTATATCCAGAAATAAGCAATAAGCATGGTGCAACCCACCTTTTATAGGAAAAGGAACAAGCAGCCAATTAAATGTCATCACAGTTTTCTTAGTGGATACCAATCATTATGATATTTTGACAGAAGTCCAGACATAATATGAAACTGCACCATAAAAATGAGTACCATACAAGAACTAGAAAGAACTTGGAACTTATAGGGAACCTCAACCTATGAGTATGGTTCACTAGGCCTTGCTTTATTAAAATGTTGAAGTCTTAGTTTTCAAAAATTCAGCCTTGATACTGAAGTTGTGATGATTGTTTCAATACTTTCTTTGAGGTAGAAAGGATCTATAAAGAAATGAAACAATACAAACAAGACCCAGTTGGGAATTTAGGCATCAGTATTTTATTTCCTCCCTTCATGTTTGCTATTAATCTTTTATAGGCTTAAGGCTTTAAAATAGTTTTGCCCTAGCAGTCTTCTTAAATTTTATATGAACAAATTATGCCATGAAGGACAGTAATGATAGTGGAATGCTATAAAACCTGTTGTGTGTTACTGTACCTTGACTAATTAAGTAATAAGGAAGGGTTATTAGATATAAAGTCTGCACTACCTGGCATATTAAGGATTGTAATCTTAGGTTGGCTGCTACACTGATGACTGCCAAGGGAGATAATGCATTAAACAACAGATGGAAGAGTGTAGGTTTAGTTTTTATCAGGAGCATCTAAAAAAAGAAGATCCACACAGCCAGAGGCATAACACTGGTTTCTCATATTGAGCTTTAATAACAGAGGTCTCCACACAGATATAGCTGAGCACTTTGAGATAATCCCATCCTTTAAACTGGCATGAGGGATACCGGTATGGCACTGAAAGATGAATGCAGTGGAAGCATTAGCATTTTCTATAAAAAGCATGACTGAAATGTCAGGAATGTTACTGTATGAAAGCTAATTATGGTTGATGAGCATCAGTGTATATTTAATAGTATAAAACATGAATTTGGAGACTAAGAGCAGGATTTTCAAAAGCTCATAAATGACAACTCCAGTGTTAATCAAGAAATTGGTGTGTAGCATTGATTTTGGCATTTTCAAGCGGTCGTTATGCATATTTTGTTATTAAATAATTGTTCTAATGTGATTTCAGAAATTCAGTTGATTTACGAAATAATGTTAATATCTTAACGAGCAATGCTTCTAGTGACTATTTCTTTGGTTTACGTGGGAATTTAAAAGCAAATCCGTGTCAATTGTCATAATGTATCAGGCATTCATTTGCACTTGGAAAAGGTGGGTTTTAATTAACACAAGACTACATAACTCACCTTGAAACAGACATTTAACAGACCGTGGTTGTGAAGCCGACGATACAAAGAGAGAGTATACAGTACCAGAGGTAATTTCTTACAGACTACCTAGATAATTCAATATTTGTAGTTATGAAAATATTTGAGCCTTTTCTTTACTTGTGGTTAGGAATGAGATATATTCATTGTTTTAATAATTTGTAGCCTTCAATATACATTTTATCCATCAGGAACTTGACAATGCTTACAACCAGCATTTTGAGTGGTTCTGTTGCTCCAGTGTAGTTGTTTTGCCCATACCTGGTTTGAACTTGCAAAAAGCTTGTTTCACTGGAGAATCCTTAGTGGCAATGTGACCATTAAACTCTGCCATCCCCAGCTACTCTACCTTTATATAGAAAGATAGTAGGGTGGGCTGGTAGAGTTGAAAGGTCACACTGACTCTTCCCTGGCATTTTATAATACAGTCACAACAAGAATTATACTAATAAGGTGCATAACCACCAAGTTTCCCTAGTGCAAAGATCTAAAAACATAAATATTTAGATCAGTCTATGTCTTTTATATAGTATCTTTATTCAAATAAATTGTAAAAGCAGCAGCCAGGTAAAGCACAGACTTGTGTGAGTCAATGAGTAACCTTGGCATTTGGCCTTTCTAAACCGTTGTTAATAGTTGCTTGCTGTGTGGTATCGCTTTTGACATCTCTGTTTGCCAATTCCTGAAGTGCAAGATAGCCGCTTAACTCGACTAGCCTGGGAACATACCTCCCAGGTGCGCAGAACTGTTAACTTTAAAAAACTCTAAATTAAATTCTAGTATGAGTCATTAAAAATGTTACTGTACTTTTTGCCCACTGGGAATAAAGGAAGCAAAAAATAAATAAGTACAATAAGATGTAGCACCTTGTAATAGTTACCAGAGACTGTACAAAATATCAGGCTGCTGTTGTCTGTGTGCACCAGAAATCAATGCATATTGTATGTATAGTATAATGCATGCAGTAGAACGTCATTGAACACAACATTAAAGTTGAATAACTGATAAAAGTGGTCTAGGTTATAGATTAAATGGTATATTCTTTTGATGTACATTTAGACTATATGTATGGGTATTTATTAGCCTGAAAATATACTGCGTATGAAAAATGCACTATTTGGAGATCTGTATGTATATTTGTATTTAAAATGGATTGAGAAGTTAGTTCCAATATTTCCATTTACATGGAGGATTTATTTTAAAGGATAGCAAGCAGCACACCTTAACAAAGTGTTCTGAAGAAGATAAGGTGTTTGATTGGATTTGAAAGACATGCTGAGGGCTGAGCCATCTGAGAAACATTACGTAGGGCAGAAATAAAAACAGGCAAGCCCTGTCCTTATATCTAGATCGAATTGTGAACAATTATAAGGCTTTTACACAGACCGCGATTTTTATCAAATTGCCCTCTAATTAAAGGGTTTGTGCATGAATTGGGAATCAAGCAGCATACAAGCTGTGAAGAAAGTCCCAGCATGCAGTCTGCTCTTCAGAATCTCATCCTCCATAGGGGTGCACAGCAGGTTTCTGATTGGCTAGTTTACCTCTTAGCTAGATTGGGTCCATTGTGCATCCTCCCACTTGTTTGGTTTACCCTTATGATGTCATTCTCAATTATGGCAAGAGTTATGTTAAACCTATGCTTTTATTTAAATACTTTGTCCAAGTTTTGTTGAATTAAACACGATTTGGTATTTAGGCATGTTTTTTTTTCACAACAGGGGTACAAATCCACAATTTGGTAAAAGGCGCAATGCCACACAAACGCAATGATCATGAGTCACGTGTTAGTATTTCACTGCATATTTTCGAAAATCAGTTGTTTATGATTCTTCAGTGTCACAACGTGAAAGAAAGTGCATTCATTTTGTATTTATTTAATGTAAAATAAAACCTTTAATGCTGAATAGTATTCTCATTCTATAGATGACTAGTTTAATATTTGTCTCGTTTGTGTGGTCATTGTTTTACCCAACTGAATTGGAAGGATTTTAATATTATAAATATAATATGCAATGCTTATATTCCCTTGCTCTATTTGCAACGATTACATTGATTTATTATAAATGACTTGTGTATTGCAGTACATATATTTCTAAATACTGTCTGTTACTTTTCATCAAATGTCATTGGAATGTATTTGTTTGTGTTAGGGTAATTCTAACTATTGACTAACCTTTGAAATGGCTGATGACTGGAGCACACGTGAAAGACATATCCACTAAATCAGAATGTAAAATAAGTATTAACCTTGTTTATAAAGTGAATTGCTGTTCAATTCACAACAGCTAGGGACATAAATATATTGACATTGATACTTGCAGTTAAAGTTGATTCATTTAGTGGCGCAGCAATAATATGAGTCCCAGATCAACAGTATTTGTCCCCTAATTAGATGTGGTTGAGATTCAGCATTGTGCTTCTGGAGATGCTTATCTAAGTGAAACCACAACACAGCATCCTTCACATTATTTCTCACATATATTTCTTATTCTAACAACCATGTTTGGCTTTCTTTGAAATAGTTTCTTCATTATGGATTCTTGCCACTGTATCCCCTGAGACAGAATTTACATTGCTAATGGGGACATATTTTCAAAGCATTTATGCTAGTCTTTAATTAACTCCACATGCATAGTATAACACCGTGAAGCACAAGTTTCATCCATGCCCCTTTCTCTGTATTATGGAAATGTCCAGTTTGACTTGATGTAAAAAACAACCCATCCAAAAAATATTACAGAATCAAACCATGTCATTGATTTTTTTTAAAAATGTCTCTGCTTTCTATGCTGTCAACTGAATGTGCTTTGTTTGCCAATTCTCAAATTAAAGTCAGCACAAGTCACGTATGCAAAAATGTGAAATTGAAAATGCCATGTGTAACAATAAACATTACTGAGTGTGTTTTTATCTTTAAAGCTCAGGAGGTTTACTAATTAGAAAACTGTATTGAGGCTTTGAGTGCTCTTACTGGAATGTCTGATATAGACCTTGACTAACGCCACATGAAGCATTTTGATTAGTGCCTATAGTTTGATGTCAGCCATGGTGGAAAATCAAAATGACATTTCATTTTCAATTACATGACTGATATTTTAATTATCCAACCACATCTGTCACAACTTCAGACATTCTTAACACATTAGTATACAGTAATAAAGCCTTATATGAAGAATGATACTTATTAAAATGCATGGTTTATACCATTGTCTCAGTTTAGAAGGATAAGCAACTGAAATACACACCCTGCACTGTTGTGTGGTATTATTATCAATGGCATTCGTTGTGAAGCCACTTCAGTTTTAATCTAGTAACCTGTAGATTAAAGAATTTACAGGACTTTGTTACAATATTTGATTTCTTAAAGAACATTTAGTCTCATTGCTGTCTAAGGGAAATTGTAAATCTGCTTTACAATTAGCACAGTGACATCAGAGATATTCATACAGTTATTCACTTCTAGCATGGACTCAACTCAATGCTAAAGTCAAGCAACACAGTATCACAATGATCGGTATCATAGTATAATTTATCCAGAATATCTGAAATGTAATGTTCATTACAAAGGTCTTGATGCAATGGCTTGATGGTATTGTCTGAACTTCTGTTAAGTCACCTAAATTTTTTTTCTTTAAACACTGGTTGTCTTACCTTGCAGTGCCTGCTTGAAGGATGAGCCTAGAAATGCTTCTTCTATAAGACAATGTTTCTGTAGTTTTCCTTTGCATTTTTTTCTGTGTGACACTGCTAGAAGGTGACTTAGAAAACATACTGCCATGATTTCTTGCTGCCAGTAAATTAGTTTAGACATTTCCCATATCAGACCAGGTATTAATCTGCCATACTGTGGCATTCTAAGGCTCCTCTTCTGCCTGCTTTCTGGCACTCTGCCATTGGCTGTAGACACTCATTTACTTTCATTGCCACCAGGTACGTAGTTTGAGAGAACTGTCCACGGCTATTACAGCAGTGACACTGAAGAATTTAAAATGTTTT